>NC_084980.1:29444697-29487197 GCF_963691925.1 Scomber scombrus
AGGGAGAGAGAGAGAGAGAGAGGGAGAGACAGAGAGAGAGAGAGGGAGAGAGAGAGACAGAGAGAGAGAGAGAGGGAGGGAGGTGGGCGAGGGAACGAAAGCACACATCTATCTTCATTCATCATCATCATCCTGAATGAAAAACAGTCGAGCGACGTTGTGACATCACTGCCCTCGCTCTCTCTCTCTCTCTCTTTACCTCTCCCTCTATCTCTCTTTCTCTCCCTCTCTCTCTCTCTCTCTCTCTCTCTGTCCACACACACACACGATACAGGAAGCAGTTCATAAAAAGTATAAAATAAAAAAATAAAAAAATAATAATAACAATAACTGAACACAACTCTGAAATATCATCCAGCAGCAACATTATGAATCATTAGGAGTTGTGTTTCTGTCCACCTGTTGTACTTATTGTAACTGACTTGTTGCTATGGACAACAGATGAATATTAGTCTTTGGGCTAATTCTGGCATATTTAAACAAGCTAAACAATGAGCTGAAACTCACTATAAAGCTCCGTAAAGCTGAGAGGAGCGTGTTAATTCTCTGTAGGTTCATCACTATGACACACTAACTCATTACACACTGACAGATCAGACTGTGTTTCTATAAAAACACAGATTATGGAGGCTTTAAAGGGTCTCACAAACAAAAATAGTCCATTAAATGACTTCATGTAATTTGACTTTTAGCTACAAAGAGCTCGGCCGCGTTCAGCTGCACGATAAGAGGTTTAAAAAGTGTTTCTGACCCCAACAGGTCAACGATTTCTCAACACCAGCAGCTCAACCAATCAACCAACCAACATGAACCACTTTCTACATTAAAGCAACATCTGTGTGGTCAAACGTAGAGCTGGACTTCATTAGATTCCCATCTTGTGAATAGAGGCCACCGAGAATATAACCATGTCGAAAATACTTAAAACCAGATGAAAAGAAAATATTTTCCTCAGTTTATAATTTACTTATATCATGACAAGGCCAGATAGAGTTCAAATATGTTTCATTTGCTGTTGTTAGTGTTAAATATTATGGTTTAACCAGGCGGGGAGTTCCGGTCCTCTGAAATGAAGCCAACGCGGAAGTAACTTAAAACTGCATTCTATCAAAAGGCCACCAGGGGGACGACCGTTTTGGTGTCAAAAGGACTTCCGTCTCTATACAAGTCAATGGAGACTTTCCAGTTTTTTTAGGTCTGTGTTAGAAATCCTGTTTATTGACTGAATATACAAATAAAATCTTTGTTAGTTAAAAGCAACAAGTGATAGAAAGCTCTGCTCATTTCTCTGTGATGAAGCTGTTTTAATGATTAAAGCTGAAAGTTCAGAGACTGACTGACAAACATGAACTTTGCACTTTGTGGTGTTTCAGGAGGAAAAACTGCCTCAAATAAAATCTCATATTAGTTTCACATTTTCTCCACAAGCTTTGAATGAGATCCTGAAATGAAGACAGAAGAAAATATTGAATCATTATACTTTATTTATTGTGTAAAGCTTCAGTTTGTTCACACATCCAATCAGTAAAGTCTGTTAAATGACTCTTGTTCAATGATTTCATGTTCAGATTCATTTCAACCAGACAATCAATCACAGAATGTCAGCTATGTACAAGAACTTAATAAATGATCTACTTATTGATTATTATCATGATAATTATAGTTTTATAACACTTAATAACACCTGATTTGTGTGTGATATTGGACAAAATGCATAACTATGAATGTAAATGCAACAATACATTTCTTTACTGATTTACAAAGTCATGAGAACAAAATATGTTTGATAAAGGAAGGTCTGATTTTTCTCTGTTAAGACCGATGAGATGGAAAAGAAACAAGAGCACAAAGTTTCAGTTTCCATGTTGAGAAATGCAAGTTTGTGTTTATATATATGAAGAAAATCATGATGAGCAGTGATAGCCTCTCTGCTGAAACACACAAGCAAGAAAGAGCATCACATAAAGAAACTCAAATATTTACATAACATAACAACAGATGAGAAGATGTTAAAGTTGTCCATCAAACTTGATTGACAGCTGATCTCTGTGCAGCACAGAAACACCTCAGCAAAGAGCTCTCAGCAACAATGACAGAGACACAATAACTGACTGTCCCTCAAATGACTTCTGACTATTTGAGTTTACACAACTCAGCTGTGTTTCCATAATTATAACAAGGCCAAACTCCAGCATAGAGAGGCTGAGTGAATGTGGTCTGGACTCTGTGGAGGAGAGTCATGGTTTCAGAGACGCTGTAGAAGGACAGAATACCTGCTCTGTGATCCAGGTACACTCCTAGTCTGGAGGAACGAGGACCTGAGATGGTAGTTTTAATGTTGTTGAACCAGAATTCATAACTGTTATTGTACCAATGTAAAGCCCAAGATTTGTCATTGAGTCCAAATCCACATTCATTTAAGTATCCTGCTCTGCTGATATTCTTGTATGCGACTGCTACACGAACTCCTGTCCCGCTCCACTCCACCTCCCAGTAACAACGGCCAGTCAGACTCTGTCTACTCAGGACCTGACGATGACCAGTGAATCTGTCTGGATGACTAGAAAGAGACTGTTGTTGTCTTGTTAGTTCTGCTTTTCTGTTCCCATCAGATAATAACACCTGTGTGTTTGCTGTGTTTGGATCCAGAGTGATTTCATGTGAATATCTTAAGAACTCAGCTCTGGTCTTGGGCTCTGATTTTGGTTCTGACAGTAAAACGTCCACTTTAGTCACTGTCAGTGAGATGTTTGTCCATTTGTCCCTCAGGATGTCCTGTAGTTTATCTCTGAGCTCTGACACAGCTGCTGTCACATCCTCAAAGTATCTGAGAGGACGAATATCGATGCTGGATGAGTCTGTAGGTTCACTGAGTTGTGACACTGAGGTGTAGTTGTGTAGAAACTGGTTGTGATCCTCTGTGTGTGAGAGCTGCTTCAGTTCAGCGTCTTTCCTCTTCAGCTCAGTGATCTCCTGCTGCAGCTTCTCCTGAAGCTCTTTGACTCGACTCACTTCAGTTTCCTGCTGGGATCTGATCTGCTGCTTCACATCAGAGCTTCTTTTCTGGAGGAGACGGATCAGCTCAGTGAAGATCTTCTCACTGTCCTCCACTGCTTTATCAGCAGAGAGACTGACGGCCTCCACCTCCTGTTGAAGCAGCTTCACATCTTTCTCTCTGTCCTGGATTCTCTGCTGGATGTTTAGTTGACTCACCTCGAGCTCTCTCTGCCTCTCAGTCCTTTCTGCTGCAGCTGAGACTGTGTCGTGGCCTTTATGATCATCCACAGAGCAGAGATAACAGATAATCTGCTGATCAGTACGACAGAACATCTTCATCACCTCATCATGACGAGAGCAGATGTTCTCCTGGAGCTTCTTGGAGGGATCGACCAGCTTGTGTTTCTTTAATGGAGCTACATTATAGTGACGTTCAAGGTGTTTCTCACAATAAGAAGCCAGACACACCAGACAGGACTTGAAGGCTTTCAGCTTCCTCCCAGTGCAGACATCACATGACACATCTTCAGGTCCAGCATAGCAGAGATCAGCAGCAGCAGCTTGGAGTCCAGTCTTCTTCAGCTCCTCCACTATATCTGCTAACATGGTGTTTTTTACCAGGACAGGCCTCGGTCTGAAGGTCTGTCTGCACTGAGGACAGCTGTAGATTCCCTTCTTATCCTCTTCATCCCAGAAGTTGTTAATACAGCTCATGCAGTAGCTGTGTCCACAGGGAATAGTCACCGGATCCTTCAGTAGATCCAAACAGATCGAACAGCAGAATTTAGCTCCGTCCAGCTGAGCTCCTTGCTGCGCCATTTCAGCTCTCAGTAACAATGACTGTCTGAGTTTCACTTTCTGAGAAGTGAAACTAGTTTGATCTCTGATCTAAACAGCATGTGCTGCTGCAGTAAATGTAGGCTGGCAGCTCACCACATGTTGGTTACACCCATCTTCAAACTGTAGATCTGAAGGGGAGGGAACAAGGAAATATGTGGACCAATCAGAGCGCGTTGTGTTTGAGAGCAGGAAGAAGAGGGAGGAGTTATCAAGCGTTGATTCATTCCAGGAAGAGGAGCGGTCTGAGAGAGATACTGAGTGTTTAACCCTTTTTATACAATGAAGCTCATATCTTATTTAAAAACACTGCTCACCTGCTTTCTGGTGGCAAAGTAATGTTGGGAATAATCTATAGAATAACATTAATGAATATCTATTGTCTACAGTGATATGTATATATAATCTATAGTTACTTGATCATCTGTTAATGGTGAACAACAGGAATTCATGGAAAATCCTGCATTAAATCATCATGCATTAACTGTGATTTACTTAAATATGTGTTATGAACCCTTATTAGAAATGTTACTGTATATTACTTGGTATCGATTTATTTTGGTCGATAACTCAAAGGTATTGAGTACCGATACCTTCTGTAGTGATAGAGGGATGTTTCCACTGAAGAAATAAATAAAATGTGCAACTATATAAAATGAAAACTAAATCACAAGTGTCCCATTATCCAGTATTCATCTTCCCGTATTATCAACCCCACCTGAATAAAGCTTAAATAATTGCTTATAATTACTATAAACACTTTAATAGTGGCTACTCATATAAAATATACTCCACCTTGCTTTAGATGTTATCAGCCTGAAGCATTATAATGGTAGCGATAACAACTGATAACAGCCATTTAATGAGCTGATAACATTCAAAACAGGTGTTTGGAACAATAAAGTGTGTCTAATGTGATTTTTCCACCAAAAAAACAAAAAAAATGTATAATTATCATGTTTTAAAAAAGCCCACATCACACTGGTGTAAGCTGAATATTAGACTAGTATTGTCTCCAAAATTAGTCGTGATGTTACAAATCCTGCTAGGTAGACCTGTCACAATAATTATCGACTTATAGCACACTAACGTAATTATCAACATCATCATTGACTTATCGTATGATATGTTTACATGACCTTGATCATTTGTTTTTATCTCTGTAGCAGCCGCTAACGTAATAATTTTAAGACAAGACCTAATAGTAAGATGTGACAAAGTGGGTGAAACCATAGACTGTATATAAGAAATGGACGTAACATCCGTGACGTCACCCATTGGTTTGTGGACTGCTGCTCGGAGGCCAATAGTATCGGATCTGAGCAGCGCCATCTTGAAAATTTCATGTGCATGCTGGGAAAAATAAAAACATGGATTCTACTTATATGGGCATCAGGAGGAGCATGAGGCGCCCTCCTGAACCTGTGAACCAATCAACCTGTCAATCACCACGTAGCCACGCCCTAATGCATACCCTGCTTTATCGTCACATATAAAATCAGGGAGGCCAAAATGTCCCAAATGAACATCATACTGCATTGAAGAAGGCTTTAAACTAGCGATTGAGACCATAAACACATTTTGAAAACGTTTACTGAGGTTAGAAATCAAGTGAGAAGTTGGTGAATTCTCCATTGACTTGTATAGAGACAGAAGTCCTTTTGACACCAAAACGGTCGCCCCCTGGTGGCCTTTTGATAGAATGCAGTTTTAAGTTACTTCCGTGTTGGCCTCATTTCAGAGGACCGGAGCTCCCCGCCTGCTCCAGTTATTACATTTGTAAAGGTTTGTTTTTACCGAATAATAGTTACGTTATCGGCAAAAAAAATTAGGACGTTATTGGTTTAGAAATGTTATTAAAAAACATGTGACTATAACTCTTCTCTGGACACCTTCATGTTGTCACTTTAAATTTAGACTTGTACAGTAAAAACTTTGCAATTTTGCATTTTTTTTCTATGTTTGAGTTTGGATGATTTTAGCAGCTGTTGAAGGCAGACTGACCCACATGTTCATTTAGAAGGTAACATTTAAGAAACACCACTACCTACGTCACAAAAGTAGAAGTAGAAGAATAGTTTTTTGCTTTGTTTTGGTTGTTAAAGTTGAAAAAAAATTAGATTTAGGAGTAGAAAAGTTAACTTACTTCACCCTACAACCCTTTTAGAACATTGAATGGTTATTATGTTGTTGTCTATCCACAGTTTCAGTGCCTATATGTTTCATTTTGTCATTTTTAACATGTTTGAAATAAATAAACTAAACTAAAAACCCATCAGTGACAAGTTAAGAGGACTACAGGCTTTAAATAATGCAGAAATAATGAACCAAATGTCCACTTTACAGCATTTCTGATCAGTCCAACAATGAAAATAATCAGTTCCAGTCTGATAACTGTTGAATTTGTGCTGACTTCTAGGTAATAATCTATTTTAATGACTGTTTATTCCACTAAATCTACAGGTTTTTGTTGCAGGTATCATTGCTGTAGCACTTTATTATGCCGTCATGAAGCTGTAACCATCAGTCGAGGAGTGTTAAGTGCCTCCTGCTCTCTGCTCTATTGTGTCGTCTCGACCTGGTATCTGTGCTGGAAAAAGAGGATCAGCGCATCCCCCCAAATTAAAGTCTCAGCCAGACAAACATTTCAGTGGAGCATTGCTAATGCTTCGGCTGCTGCGTCGCAACCAAGCGCTGCCAGGGTTTCGTGGTGGAGAGTCACTGCAAGAAATGTTGGATCTGGCTGGTCATCTTGAATTTAAAGTGTGAGTCTCTGAAGGGCTCGGTTTGTTTCCCTTACCCCCCCCCCTAAAAATCCTCAGAGTCTCAATGATGTGATGTTTCCCTGCTACACCCGAAAATCTCCTGTCAATCAAACTGTTGCTGTGTTCACATGGAGACTGCCTTTCAGAATAAAATTAAAAACTGTAAATATTGTATATGGGTCAGTGACAAATAAGTGTTGGTAAGATGAGCAATTCATAAATATGTTAAAACTAGCTTTAATATACCAACACTGGTGGGAATTAATCTAATCAATAAAGCCTTTTAGAAAAATATCCTTTAATTTTATACATTCTACTTTTTCATGTGTGTTTCATGTTTTGAATGTGTGTTTTTATTTGTTTGTTTTCCAGGCGAATGTGTGGAAAAAGTGTGTTATACGTAGGTTGTTTCATGGCATAATTAAACCAAAATTAGATAAATGTATGTCCTTTTATATCAAATATTTTATGTATTTAATATTTCTTGAAGGCTCTGCAGCTGTTTGGAGTGAAAAATGTAAGTTTTACTGCTGGAATCAATCAATAAATCAGCTTATAGGAGATATTTTGAAGGACAGGCTGCATGACATCATCAAAAAAATGATTTCAAAAATGGTTTTGGCTCATTTTCAAGGTTTCTTTAAATCTAGGCAGTATTTTTTTATGGTACTTGACATTTTTTGCAGTGTGGACGGTGAACGGGGGCAGCGCAGCGTCTGCTCCACTGGACATGCTCCCTGGTTTGGACAGCGGAGAAGCCAGCGGACTCAGTGTCACATTTGCTTTGGAAGTCATTAGCACAGCTTGATTTTTAGCCGAGAGCAGAAACCCTCCAGCAGCTCTCTGACAACCTCGATCTTCATATTCAGATTGTGCGTGGAGGGTCAAAGGTTCACTCAAAAAACAGCTTGTGCCTTTGTCATGCTTTTATTGTCGCTGGTGGTGTTTTCCTCAGTTTAACATCAGCAATAAAAACAGCTTTTTAGATCCAATTTGATTCATATTCATGATTATCTGAGAGGCGTTTTATTCCAAAACAGTGAATATCTGTTCCTCTAAAGCAGGAGGGTCAAACTCATCTTCATTCAAGGGCCACAAACAGCCCAATTTGTTGGTATTAACCGGCTGTTACTATGGAGACGAGTTCATATTTGTTTATATATTTGTGGTTTTACTAACAGCATTGACTTTGTCACTAATACTCTCCCATATGTGGGTTTTTCTGGTAATATTATTTGTTGTTATAAGTCAATATATTAGTTAACCTCTTCCACTAGAACCTGATCACATTTCATTTTGTTCTTGCAGCTTTCTGCTCGTCCAAACTCTCCATTAAGACACAAAACCCTCATTTAAATACTGCTGTCTGCACCTGTTACACCTGTTTTCATTTACGCAATTATTCTTAGTAGAAACCAGGCGGGGAGTTCCGGTTCTCTGAAATGAGGCCAACGCGGAAGTAACTTAAAACTGCATTCTATCAAAAGGCCACCAGGGGGCGACCGTTTTGGTGTCAAAAGGACTTCCGTCTCTATACAGTCAATGGAGAATTCACCAACTTCTCATTTGATTTCTAACCTCAGTAAACGTTTTCAAAATGTTTGGCGTTTATTTCAGCTTGAAAGCTTCCACACACTGTCTCCCTCACATGTGTCACCATACTTTAAAATATGCCTCGATCAACCAATGAGAGGACTTGAAAGATCACTGACTGCTTGATGAGTGTGTGTGTGTCATCTGTCAGACAATAGAAAGATTAAAAGAAGGTAAAATACGATAGATAAACAGCACAATTAACCTTTCTGTTGTCCTCGCGGGTCAAATTGACCCCGTCTCTTTTGACTGTTCCTTCCTTCTTTCCTTCCTTCCTCCCTCTTTCTTTAATTGTTCCTTCGTTCTTCCCCTCGTTCCCTCTTTATTTGCTCCCTCCTCCTTCCATACTTCTTTCATCAATTCTTTCTTTCCTTTTCTCCTTAATTCCTTCCTCTTTTCCTTCCTCCCTCTCTCCCTCCTTACTCCTTTCCTTCCTCATTCCTTGCTTCCATCTTTCCTTCCTTCCTTCCTTCCTCCTGTCCCTCCTTCCACCTTTTCTTTCTCACTTCCTTCTTTCCTCACTTTCTTCCTCCTTTCCTTCCTCCCTTCCTCTTTTCCTCCCTCCCTCCCTCCCTCCCTCCTTTCCTTCCTCATTCCTTGCTTCCATCTTTCCTTCCTTCCTTCCTCCTGTCCCTCCTTCCACCTTTTCTTTCTCACTTCCTTCTTTCCTCACTTTCTTCCTCCTTTCCTTCCCCCCTTCCTCTTTTCCTCCCTCCCTCCCTCCTTACTCCTTTCCTTCCCCATTCCTTCCTTCCTTCTTTCCTCCCTTCCCTCCTTCCTTCTTTCCTCCTGTCCTTCCATGACCTGAGGACAACAGGAGGGTTAAGGACATGATGTCGCTTGATCAATAAATATGAATATGTCAAAGAATACAACATAGGATATAAACTAGAAATATTTGACTAATCGCTGCAGCTCTATATAAAAGACGCTGACCTCATATCACAGTCACTCTATGAAGAAACACACACAGCGAAAGAGAAGCAGTCTATCTCATCATCTTCTTCTTCTGTGGACAGAAATGTGTGGCTCTCTCTCTCTCTCTCTCTCTCTCTGTGTGTTCTTGCAGCGTGTTGACAGAAACGCTGGGCTCTGATTGGTTGACATTACGGCGGTCTGCTCAGGCCCCGCCCCCGCCTCGCTCCATTACAGTCATCCTCGAGCTTATCGGAGCCGAAACCCTTCCAGGAAACACGATGCCGTAAAAGCTTTCTGTGGCTTCTCAGAGGCTGAGCGACCGATGCACTACGTAAACAAAGCTCACTATCTGTCACTGTGTGTGTGTGTGTGTGTGTGTGAGAGTGTGTGTGTGTGTGTGAGAGAGAGAAAGAGTGTGCATGTGTGTGTGTGTCTAATAGCTTTGTCGCTGTATGTTTGTGTGTATACTTCTGTGCACGCTGACTCCCACTCTGTATATGTGTGTGTGCATGTGGGTGTGCGTGTGCATGTGTGTGTGTGTGTGTGTGCATGTGTGTGTGCGTGTGCATGTGTGTATGTGGGTGTGCGCGTGTGTGTCTTATAGCTCCATCACTGTATATTTGTGTGTATACTTCTGTCCTCATCTGACTCACACTCTGTATGTGTGTGTGCGTGTGTATGTGTGTGTTTGTGTGTGTGTGTGTGTGTGTGTGTGTGTGTGAGTGCATGTGCATATGTATGAGTGTGTGTGCTGTATGTTTGTATATATACTTCTGTGGCCATCTGACTCACGCTCTATATATGTGTGCGTGTGTGTGCATGTGAGTGTCCACTGTCCTAATGCCCAGTGTGTGTGTGTGTGTGTGTGTGTGTGTGTGTGTGTGTGTGTGTGTGTGTGTGTGAGTGTGTGTGTGACAGCAGAGGATCGATGCAGCGTCCATGTTATTCTCCTCTCTGCAGGCTCATTAGCCGAGCTGCTAACGTTCAGTCCTGTCAACTGAGATCCATCAATCGCTTTGCTTCCTTCATCAAACTCTCCTCATGCTGAGCATCAGCACCGAACAACAGGAAGTCAAAACAGCTGTGTGTGTGTGTGTGTGTGTGTGTGTGTGTGTGTGTGTGTGTGTGTGTGTTTGTGTGTGATCCACAGGTTAGCTGAAAGTCACCTACAGGTCACCGTTCACTGAAGACTGCATGCTAGATCTCTGAAGCTCCAAACCTGAAGCCAATTACACAGAAACTCTCCGTGCTGCAGTAATTAATGCAAACATAATGATGAAGTAAACAGTTAATTGACTGTATATATTAAGACGTAAACATTAGCAGCTAATGAAGCTCCCAGGTAGTTAGTCAGCCATCAAACACGCACAGAAAAAGAACCTTTTAAAGACGTATTATCATGTTCTTGTAATGGTTTTCCTCTCATTTATATCCTGTTATGATGATCAAAGTAATGAAACATGAGGTGAACGTATGTAAACATGCTGCCTGGAAGATAAAGTCGAGGTTTCAGCTTCTCTGGACTCTCTAATCTTTGTTGCTGAGGTTGTTCACGTTCATATTCTACATCTGATTTAGCTCCAAGTGTTCAGATGGATTTGAATTTAATACATTTAAATAGTTCAAGAAAGTGAAATCTACTAATACTACTAATGTTTGTTCATGGAGTCAAAGCTAACTAATCAGAAAAGAGGAGCGCCTTAAAGAGACAGGAGCTAAAACGGCCTGTTATTAGACAGAGGCTGAACTGAGCGGCTGCATAAAGGACCAGTAGAAGATAAATAAGGAGTTTTTAACTGGAAATGATGCAAAGATATTCCAGTAGAGACACAGAATATGAATATAGAGGTGGAGATGAGCACTGAACACACTTTTAAGATGTGAAAATACGACATGCATGTTTTTACTACTAGCACTACAAATGCTCTCGGAGACTTTTAAACTTGGTACGTGTTTGGTCTTTATATGCAGAGGTTTTCAACTTAGCAGAAATTATAAGTATATGAACAGATAGAGGAGACTGTCGAGGCTCCAGAGATATATATCCAGAGACATCAACATCCTCAGTAAAGTCAGAAACTGTATAGAGCAGGAGGGTCAAACTCACTGTCATTCAAGGGCCACATCCAGCTCAATTTGATCCCATGTGGGCCGGATCATTAAAAAGACGGAAGGAAGGAAGGAAGAAGGGCAGATGGAAGGAAGGGAGAAAGGAAGAGAAGACGAGAAAGAAGAAAGGAAGGAAAAGAAGACAGGAAAGAAAGATGGGAGGAAGAAAGGGAGCAAGGACAGATGGAAGAAAGGAAGAAAAGAGAGGAAGGGAAGAAGGAAGGAAGGAAAAGAAAAGAGGAAGGAAGGGAGAAAGGAAGAGATGACAAGAAAGAAGGAAGGAAGGAAAGAAAAGAAGAGAGGAAGGAAGGAAGGAAGGAAGGAAAAGAAGACAGGAAAGAAAGATGGAAGGAAGAAAGGGAGCAAGGACAGATGGAAGAACGGAAGAGAAGACAGGAAGGAATGTGGGCCGCATTGGACCCCTTGGCGGGCCGGTTCTGGCCCACGAGCCTCATGTTTGACACCCATGGTATAGATAGTGCCGAAAATGTCATTCTTTCATGCAGACCTCCACAAACCAGAAGTCCTTCTCATACTTCTGTTCATACTTAATAAACATTTCTAAAAACATAACACAGAGTTAAAGAGCTTTGTTCGGACTCACCTGTCTCTGGTTTTCTGTCTCGAGCCGCAGCCGAGCCTCGATGCAGCGCCGCGTCTCCAGGAAGGCCTGTCGCTGAGCTCGGTCCGACAGGTAACTGATGAATATCCCAGCAGTGTTCATACACATGAACAACACAGCCTGAGCCGCTACCTGAAACACAAACACACACAGAGTCAGATCACACCTGGAACTCTTCAACCAGAGATGAAAAGATGATGTTTACATATTTAAGGTTTCAACTCTTTTCTCATTTTCAGCTGCCACAGTATGAAAAGACAAGTTACATTTTTATTTTTTTTCTGCTCTTTCCTTTGTTTTAACCATAGACTGTATATAAGAAATGGACGTAACATCCGTGACGTCACCCATTGGTTTGTGGACTGCTGCTCGGAGGCCAATAGTATCGGATCTGAGCAGCGCCATCTTGAACATTTCAGGTGCATGCTGGGAAAAATAAAAACAGGGATTCTACTTATATGGGCATCAGGAGGAGCATGAGGCGCCCTCCTGAACCTGTGAACCAATCAACCTGTCAATCACCACGTAGCCACGCCCTAATGCATACCCTGCTTTATCGTCACATATAAAATCAGGGAGGCCAAAATGTCCCAAATGAACATCATACTGCATTGAAGAAGGCTTTAAACTAGCGATTGAGACCATAAACACATTTTGAAAACGTTTACTGAGGTTAGAAATCAAGTGAGAAGTTGGTGAATTCTCCATTGACTTGTATAGAGACGGAAGTCCTTTTGACACCAAAACGGTCGCCCCCTGGTGGCCTTTTGATAGAATGCAGTTTTAAGTTACTTCCACGTTGGCCTCATTTCAGAGGACCGGAACTCCCCGCCTGGTAAAAACGTCAACGTTTTGTATATATGTTATTATTTATTTATGTATGTGTATTTTATGAGCTACTGGACACCTGATAACTAAGGGTATGAATAAAGTTTATCTAACACAAAAAATAAAGCAAATCTGAACCTGGATCTGTTGTTTTTTTAGACATCAGATTAACTTATAACCACTAAACTCGCTGATATGACGTGAAATTCTCTTTTCTTTCTGCTGCAGCACACAAACTAAATGCAGATGTACCATTTGAATTATTTTAAGATCTCTGTGGCACCAAATACACATTTTTTAAAGTTACCCTCCAGCTAAAAAACATGTTTTTCTTCTTGTTCCCTCAGTTGCAGAATGATGCATGAGCTTGTTTTCACTGCTGAAGGAAGAAGAAAGTTTCTCTTAACTCTTAAAAATTTAGCACATTAACCAACAAACATGACTTGAAATTGTGGTCCAGTATGAAACTTATACAAGTGTGATGTAGAAAGTTTAAGCCTCCAGTTCACAAACACTGAGGATGGACTTTACAGTGAAGGAGGAGACGTGTTGTGTCCAGCAGGAAAGCTTCATAAATCAACAAAATTAACATATTCAGGGATTCTGGATATTTACATTAAGCTGAAGGATGTTTTTCTACTAGTTAACTCATCAAATCAGACAAAGACTAGCAGCAAAGAGTATCTTCAAAAGGCTAAAAGCATGATTTGAGAGGATCTTTGACTCATTTTGGTGAAAACATGACAATTTTCAGTTGACTTATTTCCATATTTTCACTTTTCCTGACTAGTGTAGCAAGACATATTTTAAAAAAGATGATGTCTGAGGCTATATGTTATGTCTGCTGGTTGTAGATGGATTCAGGTTGCAGGCAGATGTGTCTCCATCACTGCAATAGTAAAAAAAAACACTGATATGTTTATAAAAGATTTCGCTTTTTAAGCACTTTTGACAAGAAATCTGTCCATCAGATCCTGTAGAAGCAGTTATATGTTGAACACATAGCAGTTAAATGTCATTAAATAACTGAAAACTTAACTTATTAAACACAATTTAGTCAGATGGCTTTTCAATCAACTGCTTCACCAACAAACTGACACTTCTCTCCATGAAATCCTCATGTTTTAATCACATCCTGACCGACCACGGACCTCTAAAGACGGATCTACCGTGATCTGCCTACACAGAGCCGCTACCCCGTTTTACATAACGATGCCTTTCTTCTGATTACAATGACAGAAATCAGGAGTTTGATGACTGAAAGTACTTGAAGACTCCACACAGTGTTCTTAAATCCAGATTGAGGTCGGACAAAAGCTCCAGTCGTGTTATTTCTTATCACAAAGCCTGCATCACGACCAATTTCTGTTAGTGGAGGCTGAATAACTTCCACATTCTTACAGACTATCATCATCTCTCCACAATAATATCTCTGCTTTCAGTGGCAGAAATGTCTTCAGGTCCTTGTGAATGAGAGAAACACCACATAACTTAAAAAGAAACCTTTAGCTGTTTGGTTGTGCTGGGTCGTGTTTAAAGCCGAGCAGCATTTCCAGCATAGAAACCACTGTGACTGATTACTGTGAGAACATAACTTCTATCCTTCGATCTCATGACACCACGCTTCATTTTACTTTAAGATATATTGACTCATTTAAAGGCCTGATGACACAAAGCAGACTGAAAGGCTCATGTGTTCTCTGTATTACTTATCGGATGAGTCACTGTGTTGCTGCCACACATTTACATCTGTGATAATGTAATATATGTGTCATATGGCACAGCCTACCATCTGTTATTTTAAAGAGTCCTCCGTTCATTTTATCCACAGATGATTGGTTGAACATGCGGCTCTTTTACAGTATCATGAACACACTCCCAGTACAGACAGTGACCTGGTTTGACTGGACTGTGCATAGAAGTGCTATGTAAATAAAGTTATGATTACGATCATGAGGCTTCAGATAGTAAGGCATGCTCAGGCGGGGAGTTCTGGTCCTCTGCAATGAGGCCAACGCAAAAGTAACTTAAAACTGCATTCTATCAAAAGGCCACCAGGGGGCGACCGTTTAGGTGTCAAAAGGACTTCCTATGTTCCCTCAGCTCTATGTTCCCTCAGCCCTATGTTCCCTCAGCTCTATGTTCCCTCAGTCCTATGTTCCCTCAGTCCTATGTTCCTTCAGCCTTATGTTCCCTCAGCTCTATGATCCCTCAGCCCTATGTTCCCTCAGCCATATGTTCCCTCAGCCCTATGTTCCCTCAGTCCTATGTTCCCTCAGTCCTATGTTCCCTCAGCTCTATGTTCCCTCAGCCCTATGTTCCCTCAGTCCTATGTTCCCTCAGTCCTATGTTCCCTCAGCTCTATGTTCCCTCAGCTCTATGTTCCCTCAGTCCTATGTTCCCTCAGCCCTATGTTTCCTCAGCCCCTTTTCAGGTTGTCCTAACATGTGTACTGTACATCGTGATATCTCAGGAACACCTCGACATAACTGCTTTAAATTTGGTACAAACGTCTACTGGGACTCAACGATGGACTGTTTAGATTTTAGTGCCCAAAGGTCAAAGGTCAAGTTCAGTGTGACATCATGACGCTCACATATGTACCTCGACTCATCCATTGATTCAGAGTAATGCTGGGTATCGGTACTCGATGCCTTTTAAGGTATCGACCAAAATAAATCGATACCAAGTAGTATCGAAACATCTCCTGTCAAACAATACCAATCGATCCTTTTTGCAACCAGAGCAAGAAAAAATTTGTATGGACTTGTTCACAGCCAATCAACACAAGTGTTCTTCGATTTAATGCGATGGGTATCTAATGAAGTACTCAGTTGGTATCAGTATCACATTAAAGGTACTTGGATTGGTGCTGGTGTCATGACTTTATAAACGATACCCAGCCTTAGTAGTCTCACCGTTTTCTACCTCAGCTTAAAAATAAACGGCTGTCAAAATGAGATTAAAAATTAATGCAAGATGAAAAATCAACGAGCCAAGACGTCCCCTTTGAAAAGAGAGACGAGGACATTTGAAACCAGATCAGAGCCGAAACAATAAACCAGGTCACGGATCATCATCACAGAGGGAACACGGTAACCGTAGTAACGTTTTCCACCCTTTTACCACACGCAGCAAACAACAGTCTCTTCAAATTCATCTCAAAGGTTCAACAAAACAAAAGAATAGTCCACCGGAGCGGAACGCTTTAATTAACTTGTCAGTCCAACATATCGGCTCGTTTTCATCTCCAGTATGTTCACGTTTTAGCTGCGAAGACTTCAGATGTGTTTAGCTGTGTGGCAACAGGTTTAAAAAGGGTTTAACCCTCCTGTTGTCAAGGAAGGAAGTTAGGAAGGGAGGAAGGAAGGAAGGAAGGAAGAAAAGGAGGGTGGAAGGAAGAAGGAAGGAAAGGAGGGAGGAAGGAAGGAAGGAAGGAAGCAAGGAGGGAGGGAAAGAAGGAAGGAAGGAAGGGAGGGAGGAAAGAAACAAAAGGCGAGAGGGAGGAAACGAAGGAAGGGAGAAAGGTAGGAAGGAAGGAAGGAGAGAGGAAGGAGGGATGAAGGGAGGAAAGGAGGGTGGAAGGAAGGAAGGAAGGAGGGAGGGAATTAAGGAAGGAATGAGGGAAGAGAGGAAGGAGAGGAGGAAGGAAGGGAGGAAGAAGGAAGGAGAGAAGGAAGGAAAGGAGGAAAGAAGGAAGGAAGGAGGGAGGGAGAAAAGAAAAGAGGAAAGGAGGAAGGAAAGAAAGAAGGACAGAGGAAAGAAGGAAAGGAGGAAGGTAGGAAGGAAGGAAAGAAGGAGGGAGGGAGGAAGGAAGGAAGAAAGGAAGGAAGGAGGGAAGGAACGAAGGAGGGAGGGAGGAAGGAAGGAAGAAAGGGGGATGGAGGAGGGAGGGAGGAAGGACAGACGTAAGGAAGGAAGGGAGGAAAGAAGGAACAGTCAAAATAGACGGGATCAATTTGACCCGGGAGGACGACATGAAGGTTAAACCTTAAAAATTCATGTTTATGTGTTTTAAGAAATATGATCCTGTATGTAACTTCATTGTTTTGTTATTTAATTTAAATATTCCTATTATGTCTTATATTTATTTTACACCTGAGAATGTGTCTAACCCTTCTTAGAGTTTTTGTCAGGTGCAATATTTCACTTTCATCATCATTCATACCTTAAAATTGTTCAATTATGAGCTTCATCCCATTTGTAATGAGTCGAATGAAAAGGTTTATTTTACCATCCAGCTGTGGTTCGTTAATAGTTTAGTTTATTCTTCATTAGAGAGCTTTGATTCTCACATGTTGAAGTCACTTGATGTTACTAATCACTCAGATGAGGCAACACAATGAGTATTTTGGTATTTTTAATTAGTCAGCTGTTAACCATCTTCAGTAGTGGTTGGTGATATTTTAGAGCAGGGATGTCAAACATGCGGCCCGTGGGCCAGAACAGGCCCGCCGAGGGGTCCAACCCACTTTCCTTCCTGTCTTCTTTTCCTTCCTCACTTTCTTACTTTCTTCCTCCCTCCCTCACTTCCATCTCTCTTTCCTATCTTGTTTTCCTTTCTTTGGTTCGTCTGTCCTTCCTTCCTTCCTTCCTTCCTTCCTTCTTTCCTTCTTGTCTTATTTTCTTTTCTTCCTTTTTTCCTTCTTTCCTTCCATTTGCCTGTCGTTCCTTCCTTCCTTCCTCCCTTTCTTCCTTCCTTCCTCCCTCCCTCCCTCCCTTTCTTCCATCTCTCTTTCCTGTCTTCTTTTCCTTTCTTTGGTTCATCTGTCCTTCCTTCCATCCTTCCTTCCTTCCTTCCTTCCTTCCTTCTTGTCTTATTTTCCTTCCTTCCTTTTTTCCTTTTTTCCATCTGTCCTTCCTCCCTTTCTTCCTCCCTCCCTCTCTCCTCTCCTCCTTCCATTTCCTGTCTTTTCCTTTCTTTGGTTTGTCTGTCCTTCCTTCCATCTTTCCTTCTGTCCTTCCATTTGCCTGTTGTTCCTTCCTTCTTTCCTTTCTTCCATCCGTTCGTCTGTCCTTCTCTCTTTCTTTCTTTCTTTCTTCCTACCTACCTACCTACCTACCTACCTACCTACCTACCTACCTACCTTCCTTCCTTCCTTCCTTCCTTCCTTCCTACCTACCATCAAATTGGGCTGTATGTGGCCCTTGAATGAAAATGAGTTTGAGCTCACTGAGCAGCTTCAACAAAACACGACTGTCCTCCTTTAATTCTTTGAAAGATGACTGTTTAAAAAGACTGAGTTCTTTCATCAGCCGTGATCCTGTAATGTGAGGAGCGGCTCGGCCTGTTAAAGCATCAGTAGGCAGGCGCTGCATGATGTAACTCGCTGCAATAACACCGTCCTCCTCCTCCTCTTCCTCCTCTTCCTCCTCTTCCTCGGCCTCAGCTGCACGAGGGATTTCTTCCCCACCAACACCAACACTGCAGCCGCGGCCCGGCCAGCTTCCCTCCTGCCTGCTGGAGCTTTTTACTACATGATGCAAGTGTTTAAACAGGTTGGCTGAGAGTTCAATACGTCACTCTGAGGAAAAGCCTCACACACACACACACACACACACACACACACAAACACACAAACTATCCTTCAAACCAGCAGAAATTGTTGAACTGGTTTATTTATGGTTATCTTGGTAACTACTAACTGGTTTCAAACCGGTTTACTAAATCAGGCTGTTGTTAACCACCCTGCCAAATTTGAATGATTAAAAAAATCGCCAAATATATGAAATTAGGCTTCAAAGTTGTGTAAAAGTCAACGTCTTTCTCTGCTCCCAAACGCTGAAGCCCCGCCCCCTACCAAGTGTCACCTGTCAATCAAAGTCACCACCTCTACCAGAAACATGGACGCTAGGCCTGAGAGCTTTCTGCTGCTAGCTCAGCTGCTAGCTCAGCGGCTAACTCGGCGGCTAGCTCGGCGGCTAACGCGGCAGCTAACTGGCTAACCATAGACTATAGTAGTAGTGTGCGCTGAATGTATTTATACCTCTACAGCAGCAGTGGCGGGTTTATGCCCATTAAATCCAGACACAGAAATGTTGAAACACAGTTTGTGAAGCCTAGCTCCACAATTCAAATCTAAATGGTTGAAATGCTTTTTACACCTTTTATAGAAATACATTTATGACCTATTTAATGTGTTTAGAAGAAAATGTCTGAATTCACTTTACACAGCCTTTAAGGTTTTTGTTTAGCTTTTTGTATGTATAACAGGAGGGTTAAGTGTTAATATTGTATGTCTCACCATAATAGGGCCACCTGATGAGCTCTTATGGTTTTTATTGGCTCCTCTTGCACATTTCTCTTTTATTAGTTGTTGTTATTTTTTCCTTTTATGTGCAATATATTCAAATAAATAAATAAGTAAAACCCCTAACTTCCAAAAAATAACAATATTAGGAGGTAAAAGATAAACTAAACATAACTTTAAATCCTTCGTGAACATAGATGTGACTTTGTTTTATTTCTACCTGCATCCCTTGAGAAATATGTACGTTTTTATAATTAGAAATATGCATGCAATATATAGCAAGAACCCAAAGTTATGTACTCATTTAGACAAACAGCATGTACGTCATGGTTTTTTTCTACGTAGCAGCGAGTTGTTTTAATTTAGTAAACATTATAAGAAGGTTAAATTTGAACCTATTAACAGCTGCTGCATCCGGCTCCTGTGGTGAACCGTGTGTGTGTGTGTGTGTGTGTGTGTGTGTGTGTGTGTGTGTCGGGGTGAGTAATTATAGTCACAGTCAAGCCTGGACAGGTCCTGAGCATCTGCTACCATCTACAGTATCTCTCTTGTCTCTTTGGAAAGGTCACTGACGATGGTTGTTATTGCCCCACAAGAAGCACAAAATGAGACAACTGTACTGTATCTGCAGGAGTCTGATAATGAGGATGTTGATCAATAAGTCTTGATTACTCCCCGAGAGAGAAGACTTCTGGTTTTTCAAGCTTGTATTAGCAGCCTGGGCCATGATGAGGGCTTTAAAGGATAAGTCCACAGTTTTTCCAAGTGTGTCTTAACCCTCCTGTTGTCCTCGAGTCAAAGAAGGAAGGGAGGAAGAAGGAAGGAAGGAAGAAGGAAGGAAAGGAGGAAGGAAGGGAGGAAGAGGGGAGGAAGGAAGGAGGGAGGAAGGAAGGAAAGGACAGAGTAAAGAAGGAAGGGAGGAAGGTAGGGGAGGAAAGAAAGAGAGAAGGAGGGAGGGAGGAAAGAAGGAAGGGAGGAAGGAAGGAATGAAGGAAATGAGGGAGGAAGGAAGGAAGGACAGAGGAAAGAAGGAAGGTAGGAGAGAGAAAAGGAAAAGAGGAAGGGAAGAAGGAAGGAAAGGACAGAGTAAAGAAGGAAGGGAGGAAGGTTGGGGGAGGAAAAAGAGAAGGAGGGAGGGAGGAAAAAAGGAAGGGAGGAAGGAAAGGAAGGAAGGAGGGAAGGAAGTAAAGACAGAAGGATGGAAGAAAGGGGGATGGAGG
The DNA here is from genome assembly GCF_963691925.1 of Scomber scombrus. Taxonomy (NCBI): domain Eukaryota; kingdom Metazoa; phylum Chordata; class Actinopteri; order Scombriformes; family Scombridae; genus Scomber; species Scomber scombrus. The sequence continues at coordinate 29,464,838 of NC_084980.1, forward strand.
AAGGAAAGAAGGGAGGGAGGGAGGAAAGAGAGAGGAAGGAGAGAAACAGAGAAGGAGGAAGGAAAGAAGGAAGGGAGGAAGGAAGGAAAGGAAGGAAGGAAGGAAGGAAGGAAGGAAGGAAGGAAGGAAAGAAGGAACAGTTAAAACAGACGGGGTCAATTTGACCCGGGAGGACGACACAAAGGTTAAACCAACAGTCAGGAGCTTAAATGAACATGAAGTATGTTTATCTGTAATGATTCCTCCTGTTCATACTGACCATTAGAAGATCCCTTCATAATGTTTACAATGGAAGTGATGGAGGACTAAACCCACAGTCCTCCTTCTGTGGAAACATGGATTTAAAAGTTGATCTGAAGCTAATATGAAGCTTCAGTCGTCCAATGAGTCAAATCTTCATCTTCTATGTTTCAATGTTACAGTCAGTACGTTGCAGCAAAAAATGTGAATTTCTGATGGTATCAGATAAAGATGCATAAGACCGGATCACTAGTCTGAGTATACATGCCGTTCAGAGAATCGGATAAATGGCCGGAGCATGGCTGACTCCATTATGCTATGTGGCGCTGTAGCCCTCTCAACAAAGAGCCACTTCCTGTTGACCTCTCAACAAAGAGCTACTTCCTGTTGAACTCTACTTAACAGCAACAACAAACTCTCTGACGGCATTCAAACAAAGATGGCGTACGAGGAGAGGGACGATGCTACAGTAGCGTACATTTCATGCATTATTTTTCCTTATAATAATGCTTATAAAAAGAACAACGGACACTATTTAATACGACGTGTCCTTTCACTTCCGGGTGAAAGCCACAGCGGAAATTATCGAGCATGCGCAGAATGCAAAAATCCGATTTAGATACGATTGCTGAGTTTACATGGCGTTAAAATGCCGACTATGAACGAATTATCTAGGTGTTTTTAAACGATTTTGAGATGTCCGTTATGGTCCGAAGTAGGTCCGATGTAGATCGGACTAAGGTGTTTACAAGCATTTTAAAAGTCCAAACTATGTCTGATATGATCAGAAATTCGAATTTTTTGACTGTTTTTAGAGCCAAAGTCTTTGTGTTACTATACTTCCACCACAGCTCAACAGGAAACACTAAGAGGGAATCTGATGCTAAAAAGACTGTAAATGTGTCAGATATCACTTGATATGACTAACTCACACTGATGAAGCTCAATAGAAGCTGATCATCTACTTTTAAATGCCTTTTTTTGTTTTGTTTTAACCCATCAAAATCTTCTAATGTCTCCATGTGACCAGAGCAACAACATTTACACAACTAAACAGAGGAAATAGCATCGGCAGAGTAATACACAGACCACTGATTCCAGTTTATTCTCAGTTAATTAATCCAGTGTTCACTGCACTGACTCTGCAGAAATCACATCATTACATACTGTGCAGCACAACGCTTCATTTGTATTTTGTTCTGAAACATTTCACTCGTGTGTCAAAAGTTAATAACTTCATTAACGAGGTCATCGCTGCCACCAATCATACCGGCCGGTAAAGGGTCACTTCCTGACCTGCGTCCAATAGAAGCGATGTAAGGGACAAACGCTGCAGCGGTCCTACTATAAATACATAAATAAATATATTCCAGAGTTTATCAGAAGTTTTTTGATTCTCAAGAAATCTTCTTAAATGTGAATATTTACTTGTTTATTTAATCTTCCTGTCGTCCTCCCGGGTCAAATTGACCCCATCTGTTTTGACTGTTCCTTCTTTCCTCCCTCCCTCCTATCTTCCTTCCTTCCTTCTTTCCTCCGTCCTCCTTTCCTTCTTTCCTTTCCTCCCTTTTGTCTGTACTTCCTCCATCCCCCTTCCTCCATCCCCCTTTCTTCCCTCCTTCCTTCCTCCCTCCTTTCCTTCCTTTTTCTTCCCTTTCTTCCTTCCTTCATTCCCTCCTTCCTTCCCTCCTTCCTTTCTTCCTCCTTTCCTTCCTTATTCCTTCCTCCCTCATTTCCTTCCTTCTTCCTCTCTTCCTTCCTTCTTCCTTCCTCCCTCCCTTCCTTCTTCCTCCCTTCTTTCCTTGACTCAAGGACAACAGGAGGGTTAATATACTTCTTTTATTATTTACAGTGTGTAAATCTGAGCGATGATTCAACAACTGCAAACCAGTTTCACTTCCCTCCCTCTTTACTCCTCTTCTTTCTTTTTTTTAAAATGCTTTTTGCTTATCGAGAGGCTTCACACTGGAGGCAGAGTCGTGTCACGGCTGATAATAAAAAACTATATAAAATAAATAAAACCCTCAAACAGGCGGTTCAGTGTCCTCTGTGTCGCTGAGAGAAAAGCTCTGAAGTGCTCTGCCACTGTTTCCTCTGCAGTCAAATTGCTGCACTAAGAGCAGATTTCAAGAGGGGGAAAAAAAATAGAGCGTGAAGAGGGGATTTTCTGACTTGTGGTGCTCTCGACGGCACGATGGCTTTTGTGGAGAGAGCGAGTAGACGGTTTATAAAAAAACTGAACGTGTTGGTGTGAACAGAGAGGACGATTGTTGTAGGATGTATTTAATTCTCAGGTTGTGTTAAAACCATAGACTGTATATAAAATGGACGTAAAATCCATGATGTCACCCATTGGTTTGTGGACTGCTGCTCGGAGGCCAATAGTATCGGATCTGAGCAACGCGATCTTGAAAATTTCAGGTGCATGCTGGGAAAAATAAAAACAGGGATTCTACTTATATGGGCATCAGGAGGAGCATGAGGCGCCCTCCTGAACCTGTGAACCAATCAACCTGTCAATCACCACGTAGCCACGCCCTAATGCATACCCTGCTTTATCGTCACATATAAAATCAGGGAGGCCAAAATGTCCCAAATGAACATCATACTGCATTGAAGAAGGCTTTAAACTAGCGATGTTACGATACAATACTATATGTTACGAAACAATACGATATGTTATAATACGTTATGTTACTATACAATACTATATGTTACGATACAATACGATACGTTATAATACAATACTATATGTTACGATACAATATAATACGTTACGATACAATACTATATGTTACGATACAATACGATACGTTATAATACTATATGTTACGATACAATACGATACGTTATAATACGTTATGTTACGATACAATACGATATGTTACGATACAATACGATACGTTATAATACAATACTATATGTTACGATACAATACGATATGTTACGATACAATACGATACGTTATAATACAATACTATATGTTACGATACAATACGATATGTTACGATACAATACGATACGTTATAATACTATATGTTACGATACAATACGATACGTTATAATACGTTATGTTACGATACAATACGATATGTTACGATACAATACGATACGTTATAATACAATACTATATGTTACGATACAATACGATATGTTACGATACAATACGATACGTTATAATACAATACTATATGTTACGATACAATACGATATGTTACGATACAATACGATACGTTATAATACTATATGTTACGATACAATACTATATTTTACGATACAATATAATACGTTACGATACAATACTATATGTTAGGATACAATACAATACGATAGGTTACGTTACGATACGTTATGATACAATACAATATGATACATCACAATACGTTACAATACGATATTTTACGATACAATATGTTATTACACAATACTATACAATACTATACAGAGAAATTGCGTTTCTCTGTATTTACTCAAAGACCAAACTAAAGTCGTGTTCTGGTAAAATGTAAAAAAAGCAGCACGTATTTAACGGCACAATAAATATTTATTATTAAATATTATTTATATCTGCTGAACCTGATGCGTCGGCTACATGAAGTCACAATAAACACACTGAGTCAAATCTGAGTTCTCATTCAACTTCACTGTGTTTATTTTGAGCAGCAGCAGTAAAAACCCTCGGAGGAGAGAAGCAGTCATACGATGATCGTAACACTGCCGATACTTCCTGCTTTCACGGCTCCTTTTGAACTGTGACAAACTGTGTTAAGGCTGTGTCTTATCTGTCTATCTGATACTCTACTTCACCTCTCCTGCAGCTCTTTTAGTGTCTCATCTGTCTGTCGGGTTCCTCATCTCTTCCTCCTCTTCCTCCTCTCTTTCTCTCTTCTCTCCCGGCCATAAAAAAAAAAGGAGGCAATCAGCATGCATCAACCCAAAATCCAACCAAATCTCTCCCAAATCTTTGGATGCGATGATTAGATCATAACTCCAGGTGTGAGCCTGGGAATTAGTTTTATTTACTGTCGCCATAGCAACAGGGGAAAAACTCTTCCTTCATCTCTTCTAACACTGTGACTATTCCCTCTAATAGTTTTAGGACAATAATGGAAGAAAACTATATAAAATCCACCTTCTTCTTTCAAGCAACTGAGAGAAAATGTGTTAATTTCTTGTGATGTTAGAAGAGCAGGTTATTAATTCAGTGTAGGCAGAAACACTGCTGCAGGAAACCCGGCATGTCACCCAAAAAATATGTATAGATATATATATATATATATATATATATATTTAAAAAAAACCTCCTGGAGTGTATTTCACATTCAAAACTGGATGTGTGTAGGAGTATCAGAGGATTTTTCCTTTAAACTGAACACACACACACACACACACACACACACACACACACACACACTCACACACACACAGAGGCAGAGCCATCTTCCCCCCCGAGGCTCTTCACTGTATCTCACCGAGCTGAGGAGCCTCCCAGTGCATTACGGTGTGTTACTGTGTGTTATTGTGAATCTCTCCCAGGACGCCATCAGCACTGATTCAATTTCTTAGTTGCCCCCCCCCCCCCCCCCCCCAAGGGCCTCTGCTCCTCTTCCCAACGGAGACTAAAATTAACCCCCCTCCCCTCCCCTCCCCACCTTACTGCCACCAATAAGCCGAGGCAGCTGTGGCAAGCTTCGGCGGGGCGGCGTCCATGTTGTTTTGGAAAAGAGCAGCGCCGAGCTCGCCATAAAGGGCATCGGCATGGAGACCGGCGGTGCGCTCATTAAAGGGAAATGCCAGTGATGTGGATGTTTTTAACAAGGCCTCATTAAGAGCAGCGGGCCAGGAAGAGGTGCAGCTTACTAACAGCTACATGGAAAACAATCAGGCGGGTTAATAATAGTAATAATTATCATCATGACTCTGAGAGGTGAGACACATTTAAATTTAAAGGGTTAAAATGTGAAAATAAACGTATGAATAACTTGCACACATTCTTTCTTTCTTTTCTTTCTTTATTTCTTTCTTTCTCTACTTTATTCTCCTACTTATTTTTCTTTCTTTCTCTTCTTCCTCCTTTATCTCGCTTTCTTTCTTCCTTTCTTACATTCTTTCTTTCTTCTTTCCTTCTTTCTTTCTTTTTCTTCTTCCTCCTTTTTTGTGTTTCTTTTCTTTCTTACGTTCTTTCTTTCTCTTCTTCCTCCTTTATCTTTTTTCTTTCTTTCTTTCTTTCTTTCTCCTTTATCTTTTTTCTTTCTTTCTTTCTTTCTTTCTTTCTCCTTTATCTTTCTTTCCTTCTTTCTTTCTCTTCATCCTCCTTTATCTTTCATTCTTTCTTTCTTTCTTTCTCTTCATCCTCCTTTATCTGTCTTTTAGTCTCTTTCTTTATTTCTCTTCCTCCTTTTTATGTCTTTTTGTCTTTCTTTCTTTCTCCTTTATCTTTCTTTCTTTCTTTCTCTTCTTCCTCCTTTATCTTTTTTCTTTCTTTCTTTCTCCTTTATCTTTCTTTCCTTCTTCCTTCCTTCCTTCCTTCCTTCCTTCCTTCCTTCCTTCTGTCTTTCTTTCTTTCTAGGAGGATAAAATATGTAATATGTATCATTCTACACCATTTGACATTTTCAGGAGCATTCAGTCTTACTTTTGGTAAAAAAATGGTGCAAATTACATTTCAAATGATATAAAACCAACAAAAATACTAAATGTACATTTTAACAAACCTGATGCTGCTTTTAAATCTAGTTTATAAAAATATTTTTGGATCTGTACAGAAATCCCATTTTGTCCTTTGGTTGACTCGTTGGGTTTCCACTCAGACCCGGAAGGACGACAGAAAGGGGAAAATGATGTTCTTGTTACACAGAGGAACGAGTGAGGTATTGTCATCATTAGAAAGTTATTAATGCTTTCACAGCTCAAAGGAACCAGACTATCAGACGAAATATACCAAGATTCATTTAAAGTGTTAGTGATGTGAAAACAACCTTTAAATTCACACCACGACTTCACGGGAAAATGCCAAAAGCGCTCGTCTTTTTTCTTCTTCAGATTTAGATTCACTTCCCTGTTTTCTGGTTTGTGTTCGTGATGTTAAACTCTTTTGTTCCACATCGTTACCTCCCTAAAAGAACAAGAAAAAGAAAAGCAAGAAAGCAAGACGAACATAAGCTGAACTGTCGTAGTCGCAGAGAGGGAAGCGACCGAGGTGAAGATGAGTTCGGAAATGTATTTAACCTTCGTGTCGTCCTCCCGGGTCAAATTGACTGTTCCTCCCTTCCTCCCTTCCTTCCTTCATTCCTCAATCGCCCTTTCTTCCTTCCTTCTGTCCTACCTTCCTCTCTCTTTCCTCCCTTCCTTCTTTCATTCCTCAATTCCCCTTCCTTCCATCTGTCCTTCCTCCCTCCCTCATTCTCTCTTTCTTTCCTTCCTCTCTCTTTCCTCCTTCCTTCTGTCCTCCCTTCCTTCATTCCTCTGTCCTTCTTTCCTTCCTTCCTCCCTTCCTCTTTTCCTTTCTCCCTCCCTCCCTCCTTCCTTCTTTCCTCCCTTCTTCATTCTTCCTCCCTTCCGTCCTTCCTCCCTCCTTTCCTTCCTTCTTCCTCCCTCCTTTCCTTCCTTCCTCCCTTCCTCTTTTCCTTTCTCCCTCCCTCCTTCCTTCTTTCCTCCTTCCTTCCTCCCTTCCTCTTTTCCTTTCTCCCTCCCTCCTTCCTTCTTTCCTCCCTTCTTCATTCTTCCTCCCTTCCGTCCTTCCTCCCTCCTTTCCTTCCTTCTTCCTCCCTCCTTCCTTCATTCCTCCTTCCTTCCTCCCTTCCTCTTTTCCTTTCTCCCTCCCTCCCTCCCTCCTTCTTTCCTCCCTCCTTCCTTCTACCTCCCTTCCTTCCTCCCTTCCATCCTTCCATCCTCCCTTCCTTCTTCCTCCCTTCCTTCCTTCCGTCGAGGACAACAAGAGGGTTAAGTACAGTTTTTGAGTATCTGTACTTTTACTAAAGTAGTGAAGTTGTGTATCTGTCCACCTCTGTAATTAACGAACGTCACCTTCTTTTTGTTTTTAATAAACACGACAAAATTACTCAGAGAGAGAGAGAGAAGGGGAGAGAGAGAGAGAGAGAGAGAGAGTGAGAGAGAGAGAGAGAGTGAGTGAGTGAATGAGTGGGCAGATCTGCACACCAGCATCAATATTTCAGAGCTATCAGTTACCTTTCCTGCACAATGACTGCACTCACGCTGTGTGTTACACTGCATTAGTGTGGGAAGCCTCACAGAATCACACGTGTAGATGGAAAGAGTCACAGCTGTATGAAAACATGTGAGATTTACTGCAGCGCGGAGAATGTTTAACTCTGCTGCAGGAGGTTCAGTTCATCTACTGACAACTGGATGAAGATCTTCCTCAGTATAAAACATGACACAGACGGCCTCCATTAATAATTCATGGCCGAGCGTAATATCACCGATGTGTCTTCTTAGAAATAAATATAATCAACAGTGTGTTCGGTTTATTCCTTCCTTCCTTCCTTCCTTACTTCCTTCTTACTCCTTTCCTTCCTTCCTTCCTTCCTTCCTTACTTCCTTCTTACTCCTTTCCTTCCTTCCTTCCTTCCTTCCTTCCTCCCTTCCTTCCTCCTTTCCTTCCTCGCTACCTCCTTACTCCTTCCTTCCTCCTTTCCTTTCTCCCTACCTCCTTACTCCTTTCTTTCATTCCTTCCTTCCTTCCTTCCTTCCTTCCTTCCTTCCTACTCCTTTCCTTCCTTCCTTCCTTCCTTCCTCCCTCCCTCCTTACTCCTTTCCTCCCTCCCTCCTTACTCGATCCTTACTCCTTCCTTCCTTCTTTCCTTCCTCCCTTCTTACTCCTTTCCTTCCTTCCTTCCTTCCTTCCTTCATTCCTCCCTCCCTCCTTACTCCTTTCCTTCCTTCCTTCCTTCATTCCTCCCTCCCCCCCTCCCTCCTTCCTTCCTTCCTTCCTTGACCAGAGGACAACAGGAGAGTTTAAAACAATGTCAGTGCTCTATAACTTTATATTCTCCTGTTTTATTCTGTTTTAGCTTAATTTAATTTCCAATTTAACACTTTTAATCATGTTTAAATGTCTTTGGAAACACTAATTAAACATGTTTTCTCACTATGTTGATAAAAGACATATTGCAGGTGGTATTTATTTTCCTTAAAAAACACATTTGCTGCTAATTACCTTTAATTAAATACTTTATGTTATGAGTTTTATAGTCTTATTCTCTTTTAGCTCAATTGAATTTCAAACTTAACACTTTTAATCGTGTTTAAATGTCTTGTTATTTTGCCACTGTCCTATATAAGAAAAATGGACGTAACATCCGTGACGTCACCCATTGGTTTTTGGACTGCTGCTCGGAGGCCAATAGTATCGGATCTGAGCAGCGCCATCTTTAACATTTCAGGTGCATGCTGGGAAAAATAAAAACATGGATTCTACTTATATGGGCATCAGGAGGAGCATGAGGCGCCCTCCTGAACCTGTGAACCAATCAACCTGTCAATCACGACGTAGCCACGCCCTAATGCATACCCTGCTTTATCGTCACATATAAAATCAGGGAGGCCAAAATGTCCCAAATGAACATCATACTGCATTGAAGAAGGCTTTAAACTAGCGATTGAGACCATAAACACATTTTGAAAACGTTTACTGAGGTTAGAAATCAAGTGAGAAGTTGGTGAATTCTCCATTGACTTGTATAGAGACGGAAGTCCTTTTGACACCAAAACGGTCGCCCCCTGGTGGCCTTTTGATAGAATGCAGTTTTAAGTTACTTCTGCGTTGGCCTCATTTCAGAGGACCGGACCTCCCCGCCTGGTAAAAGCACTTTGAATTGCCTTGTTGTTAAAATGTGATACACTGATACATTTACCTTGTTGAGAAGCTGCAGTAGTTGTACAGTCGTTATATTGGTGGCAGTAATAATTGTGTGAGAGCAGCTGCTGATTCATGTCTATTAAATGACTCGTTCGCAGGTTTAGAAACACTGTAAAATAACGTGTGACCTCCTGAACGTCGGACCCTCGCTCACTCGACATTTTGCCAGCGAGTGTGAAGAGCACAATAAAAAGCCGACGTCAGCTCTTTGTTCCCGCAGCAGATGAAAATGTCACGACTCATCTCTTTTTTTTCCTCTTCTTCTCTTTCCTGTGACACAGATCTGATGTTTCATTTCTCTGTGTGAAGCTTCCAAATTTGAATCCCACGACATGCGACCTACATATATAAATATAAAAACTGGTTACCATGACAATATGTGATGTTGTTCACATTTAGGAGCCGTGGCAGCTTAGATAAGAGTCTTTTCAGACCTGGTTGAATCCGACTCTGGTTCATTTTCCTCCTTTTGGAAACTTATTCAGACTACGAACGATAACTATAAGTATAAAGATAACTATGCAAGAATCCACACTTATCCATAATAACGTCCCTTAGCAATAAGTAGTATACTTGAAGTTCATTTTATTAAGTATGCTTGAGTGTAAGTATAGCAAGTATACTACGGACCATGTAATGTAGTGTATTAGAAAGTTTACTAATTTAATACCTCTTCAGACTAAATTGGAACATTTTTAAGTTTATTGAAGTATACTTTAAGTACTTTAATACAACAAGTACTTTACTGTAGTACAGTGTGAGGTACTTGTACTTCACTATAGTACAGTTTGAGGTACATGTACTTTACTGTAGTACAGTTTGAGGTACTTGTACTTTACTGCAGTACAGTTTGAAGTACTTGTACTTTACTGCAGTACAGTTTGAGGTACTTGTACTTTATTGTAGTACAGTTTGAGGTACTTGTACTTGTACTGGAGTACAGTTTGAGGTACTTGTACTTTACTGTAGTACAGTTTGAGGTACTTGTACCTTACTGTAGTACAGTTTGAGGTACTTGTACTTTACTGTAGTACAGTTTGAGGTACTTGTACTTTACTGCAGTACAGTTTGAGGTACTTGTACTTTACTGTAGTACAGTTTGAGGTAGTTGTACTTTACTGTAGTACAGTTTGAGGTACTTGTACTTGTACTGGAGTACAGTTTGAGGTACTTGTACTTTACTATAGTACAGTTTGAGGTACTTGTACTTTACTGTAGTACAGTTTGAGGTAGTTGTACTTCACTATAGTACAGTTTGAGGTACTTGTACTTCACTATAGTACAGTTTGAGGTACTTGTACTTTACTGCAGTACAGTTTGAGGTACTTGTACTTTACTGCAGTACAGTTTGAGGTACTCGTACTTTACTGCAGTACAGTTTGAGGTACTTGTACTTTACTGTAGTACAGTTTGAGGTAGTTGTACTTTACTGTAGTACAGTTTGAGGTACTTGTACTTGTACTGGAGTACAGTTTGAGGTACTTGTACTTTACTATAGTACAGTTTGAGGTACTTGTACTTTACTGTAGTACAGTTTGAGGTAGTTGTACTTCACTATAGTACAGTTTGAGGTACTTGTACTTCACTATAGTACAGTTTGAGGTACTTGTACTTTACTGCAGTACAGTTTGAGGTACTTGTACTTTACTGCAGTATAGTTTGAGGTACTTGTACTTTACTGTAGTACAGTTTGAGGTACTTGTACTTTACTGTAGTATAGTTTGAGGTACTTGTACTTTACTGTAGTACAGTTTGAGGTACTTGTACTTTACTGTAGTACAGTTTGAGGTACTTGTACTGGACTTAGAACGACTTTTAAAACAATATATTTATGGTTGTAGTTCTTGGGTTGGACGGGTCTATGTGAAACACTTGACACTTTAAGACATTTATGCTGATGTCTCTGATGCTGCATCTCTTTTAGAATTGTATAGTGTTTGTTTGTTTGTCTTTTTATCTTATTTATTGAGATGAATCAATCAATGTACTGCTGGTATAACGACAATAAAGTTCATTCATTCAGACATAAATTACTCTTTGTTACAACACTACTCTCTCCATTCAAAAAAACATCACTGTTATTGTGTACATGTGATTTTCTAGTCCTTAACCCTCCTGTCGTCCTCCCGGGTCAAATTGACCCCGTCTGTTTTGACTGTTCCTTCTTTCCTCCCTTCCTTCCTTCCGTCTGTCCTTCCTTCCTACCTCCTTCTCTCTTTTTTTCCTTCCTCATCCCCTTTTCTTCCCTCCTTTTTTCCTTCCCACCTTCCTTCCTTCTCTCTTTCTTTCCTCCCCCTACCTTCTTTCCTCTGTCCTTCTAACTTCCTTCCTCCCTTCCTTTTTTCCTTTCTCCCTCCCTCCTTCCTTCCTTCTTTCCTCCCTCCGTCCTACCTTCCTTCCTTCTTTCCTCTGTCTTTCTTTCCTTCCTTCCTCCCTTCCTCTTTTCCTTTCTCCTTCCTTCCCTTCTTTCCTCCCTCCCTCCTACCTTCCTTCCATCCTTCTTTCCTCTGTCCTTCCTCCCTCCCTCCTTTCCTTCCTTCTTCCTCCCTCCTTTCTTTCCTTCTTCCTCCCTTCCTTCCTTGACTCGAGGACAACAGGAGGGTTAAATAGAAGTCAATCTCCTCTTTTTCATCCAGAATAATCGTCTCATATTGTGCTCAACCCCGTAATCTGACTACAAGCTTCAAACTCACGTCTGTTTTAACATATTAGTATTAAAATTACATCCATACAGTTGAACTATTAAACCAGAAAGACAGTGTGAGGTTTTAAACAGAGACAACAGGCTGATTTGACACTTTTCCATCTCAGTCTGACAGCTGCAGCTCATCTCAGCGCCTCCAGCATCACAGCTCGGGCTGAACGTGTAAATTGGACGAAGATAACGACTGAACGTGTTTCACGGAGGATGTGTTGGTTGCGCTCATTTCAGAAAAGCAGCGATGTAAACTGAGACGTTCATCAATATGTTCTGAAGCCGTGCACGTCGCGTGGGACGCCGTATGTGCTGCTGTGATGATGCATTATCGGTGTCTGAATGCACATTTTAATAACAGAGGAGGCTGCAGAGGCTGATAAATCAGCGGGGAGAAGACTCTACACTGTAAAAAGTGACGTGGCACAACATGTGGGAGGTCTCAGCGATGAAAGCAACACAACAAAAAACATATTCACTCCATTTAAAGCCTCTTAATACCTTTACTTCACTGTTCCAAAACACACAATCTATAAATATATCAAGCCTAGAAATGAGCTGGAATGTCCTGATATAAGCAGAATAGGATGTCAGATGTAGAATGAATCATTTATTTAGCTTATTTGTGTGTCACTTATCAAAAGTTTACGATTACAAAGTGCTTCACAACATAAAATACAATTAATTAATACATTAACATATGCCATGGTCAATGAAAATCCTGGATTCTGATTGGTTGGAAAGTGTCAATTGACTCTAAATTAACGAGCCAGTATTAAACTGTAGCTGCTGCTGCTGATGATGCAACAATGAGCCTCAGTTAAAGAGCTTGGAGTTAACTAATAGAGTTATTTGTTTAAAAGCTAACAACAGTACAAAAATAGAATAAACAGCTTCTCAGTGAGAAATTTTAAAGTTTAAAGTTTGATATTTAGTTCAATCCAGGCGGGGAGTTCTGGTCCTCTGAAATGAGGCAAACGCGGAAGTAACTTAAAACTGCATTCTATCAAAAGGCCACCAGGGGGCGACCGTTTTGGTGTCAAAAGGACTTCCGTCTCTATACAAGTCAATGGAGAATTCACCAACTTCTCACTTGATTTCTAACCTCAGTAAACGTTTTCAAAATGTGTTTATGGTCTCAATCGCTAGTTTAAAGCCTTCTTCAATGCAGTATGATGTTCATTTGGGACATTTTGTCCTCCCTGATTTTATATGTGACGATAAAGCAGGGTATGCATTAGGGCGTGGCTACGTCGTGATTGACAGGTTGATTGGTTCACAGGTTCAGGAGGGCGCCTCATGCTCCTCCTGATGCCCATATAAGTAGAATCCCTGTTTTTATTTTTCCCAGCATGCACCTGAAATTTTCAAGATGGCGCTGCTCAGATCCGATACTATTGGCCTCCGAGCAGCAGTCCACAAACCAATGGGTGACGTCACGGATGTTACGTCCATTTCTTATACAGTCTGGTTCAATCTTAAAGTTGAAATCAACAAACTGTATTAATGAGGACTTAAATACTGTTATGTGATGTAAAAGAAGAATTATCTGAAGGGAAAATAAAGAGAAAGTCAACTTGAGATAACTGACTGATTCAGATTCAGACCTGGCTGCAAAACATTGTGAACAAGTTTTTTCTGTGATGAGCTTCAATAAAACTAAACTCTGCTCTCGCTTCACACACAAACACCTGAATGACTGAATGGCTCCAGATTCAGACTCCTGATATTGATGCACTCATGAAGGTTAAGATTGTTGGAGTAGCACATCTCAGGCTGTTCATCTGTTTTATAAATAGATGGTTTATTATAATACAGTTGTGATATATATTATATATTATTATAGGATATTATGCAGTGGTTTTATTTGCAATCAGCTGCTTTACACACTGTATACAGCTGGCATCAAAGACCAGAATCAATGAAGTCTGATTGTAAAGAAAATAGTAAAACAATGGACATTATAATCTCTTATATTCCATGGTGATGTCTTCTATTGTCTTGTTTTGTCTGATCAAAAGCGTCAACATCAACATATGAAAGAGAAAAGCGTCAAATCATCTAAATTAACGAGGCTGAAACCAGCAAATAAAATGAATAATCGATCATCTGAATAGTTGCTGATTCATTTCTCTGATCACATGTCCGCAGCAACACAACAAGCCATCGATGCAGCGCAGAGGTTTCATAACGCCGACCTCTGACCTCTGACAAACCGCCTTTACATCTCACAGCAGATCCAACATCCATGTACTCCCCCCCGCCCCCCGCCCCCCCAACCCCGCGCCCCCATCGTGGCCTTTGGCGAGGTTTCTCCTGAGCATGTGATCCTGACATTTCCCCGCAGCTCAGCCCGCAGCTCGGCAACAACATGCTCGTCTCTTTAATGTCACTTCACGGATGTAACGTCTTGTTTTTATTTTTCCTCTGAGCGAGAAGCACGAGGAGGAAGAGGGGGAGGAGGAGGAGGAGGAGGAGGAGGAGGAGGAGGAAGAGAAAGGAGGCATTGTGGGAGAGCCTGTGAACATTAATCCAGTGACTGTGTTGTATTATATCGATTCAATAGACAATGATTCGATGTTTGCTGATATTACAAAGTCTTCCACGATACGATTCGGTTTAATTCAGCAGCAAGCGATCAATATTAGGGCTGCTCGATTATTGAAAAAATCATAATCATGATTATTTGGGTCAAAATTGAAATCACGATTATTAAAACAATTTTTTTTTACACTTTAGAAACATGCTGCATTTATTGTCCATTCAGCTTAATTCATTTTCTCTCCAAGCAGCAGCCTTTTATCTGCCGCTTAACGCAACACACAGCAGAACATGTTCAGAGATATTAGTGCTGAGCGAGTTAAGATGATGATAGTTCACACAACACAACGCATCAAGTTCAAGTCTCTTACGCTTGCCTACAGAGTGATTGTTGGGAATGCTCCCACCTACTTAAATGCTCTTGTAAGAGCACATGTTACCCCCCGGATGCTGCGTTCATCAAATGAGCGTCGCCTGGCTCTGCCGGCCGTACAACCACGGCAATGTAGGTTATTCTCATTTGTAGTTCTACGTTGGTGGAACGAGCTGCCGAAAACCACCAGAGCAGGGGCCTCCCTCTCTGTCTTTAAGAAGCACTTGAAGACCCAGCTCTTCAGAGAGTACCTCTCTTAACTACTTAGCACTACTTAGCAGTATTTATTTATTGTTACACTAATGTCTCTGTTGCAATGTAGCTTGAATGTTATTCTCCCTTGTAAGTCGCTTTGGATAAAAGTGTCTGCTAAATGACTAAATGTAAATGTAAATGTAACACATCCTGGTTTTTAATAATTAGTCAGTAAACTCAGCATCGTCTGACGCAGGCTGGAAAATGTGCACTTTTATTTACAGTTAAAACATTTCACTGTGTTTCAGCTTCTGTCAAACTAACGGAGCTGCGGCGTCTTCCTGTCAAAGCTTTCAAAATAAAACCTTTGTTATTGTGCACTTCTCATTATTATTAAAATACGGGAGAAACCCGGGAAAAACGGGAGTGTTGGCAGCTGTACAGTGCTGCATGATGTGGGGGGGGGGGGGGGGGGGGGGGACGGAAATATGCATGCACAGCTTTTTGCAGGAAAATGACAAAAAAATCAACCCCCCCATCATTTGGCCCCAAAATCGTAATCACGAGCAAATTTCGATTAATTGAGCAGCCTTCATCGATATCAGACTCAAATATCAAACATCAAATCACAACAAGCAACTTAAACATCATTTTTATTTCTGAGGTCAACCAGACATTTAAATTAAAATCAATCTATTCTCATATAGATATAGATATAGATAGATATAGATAGATATATAAATGAATAGACGACACAGGAAGCAGCTTTATAAACGGAGACGTTATGATGTAAGGATGACGAGCGTTCGTGTTTGTTCTTGAGAGGCGGGTTGAGGGTTCAGGGTTATTCCCTGACCTGATCCCTGAGGGCCGGTAAGCAGCTTTAGCACACAACAGCCTGAGGGAGAGGAGGAACAGTCCGCTGAAGACGACCGGCCTTCCCACGAGACACACACACACACACACACACACACACACACCAGACGACAAGCTGCTACAAGCCTGCAGAGCGTGTGATGTCTCCGGTCCGGTTTGTCCTGTGACAGGCGAAGCTCGTAGACCAGAAAACATCTTAACAAGCGAGAGAAACTCTGCAGAGCCGCGACGCCTTTCTGATTCTTTATAACTAGTAGTTTGGTTCAGCGTTCAATTCAACTTCAACAACTTCACTCTAATCTTATCCGCTAACTTGTATTCATTCATTGTTTTAATTTAATGTTGTTTTACATTGTTGTTGTGTTGTTTCTCGACACCGTTGTTAATAAAGATTCCTCCTCTAATGGTTTTTCCAGGTAAAATAAAGGTTAATAAAACCTGCCACACAAATCAGCTGCTTCTTATATGTTTGATTTAATATCTTTCATCTCTTCTGTGTATATGTGTCAGTGACAAATAAGGGTTGGCAAGATGAGAAATCCAAAAATATGTTTAAACTAGTTTAAAAGCAGCATCAGGTTTGTTAAAATGTACATTTAGTATTTTTGTTGGTTTTATATCATTTGAAATGACATTTGCACCATTTTTTACCAAAAGTAAGACTGAATGCTCCTGAAAATGTCAAATGGTGTAACCACAAAAGAATGATAAATATTACATATATATATTGTGGTGAGAATGGCTGTCAGCTGATTACAGCTGTGGGGCGTTTGACTTCCGTGTCCTGCATGAACTAACGCTATGCTTAATTTTATAATGTGACAGCGCTGTTGTCAAGGTCGGGTTAGGTTTAGGTTCAAATGATCACTTTATTAAGCTTAGAGAAACATGTGGTGTGGGTTAAAAGTTAAATTAGACCTTCTTTATCGTCATGGCTACAGTAATAACCACGGGGTTTAAGGTTAGGGGACGATCGTAGTTACGCTTTTTAAAAAACTGTCCAGACTTGTGGTCTCTTGAGACACAGTCCACTGTTTTTTTTAGACCTGTTTTGATGTTTTTCTTATTAATTGTCCAGAATCAACACCAGTTTTAGGCAATTATATTACAAATTGTCCATTACAGTCAATAAATCCCATCTCTCAGTCTCTCTCTGTGTTTCTGAGGTGTGTGTCAGGCTGAGATGAAGCCAGTGTTTCCACCGACTCTTCTGACACTTTTCTGAAAGCTAATGGTTTTTTCCCGCTGTCAGGATCTTATCGGACGTGACAGAAAGTCGTTGCTGTGTAATATCGGCGTGTCGACCTGAGAGCGGCCCAGAGGGGAAACTCACCGCCGGCTCTGCGAATCTCATTGGCAAGTGTCAAACTGCTCCGTTTGGACTCAGCCTACACGGTCACTGCTTTCCAAAAAGGAAAAACTGATCATTAAATCACTAATATTTAACATTGTTTTTTTTTTTTTTAATGAGCTGAAATCTTTGTAGTTTCATCAATATGAGCGACAAACCTCACATTACACATCGTTTCTGTGTTGTTTTTTCAACTTATTAATCACTTAAAGTAACCATAATGTAAATATTTATAACAAAAATGTAGGTTTATGCACATTTATCTTCATATGAAACATCAAAATAATAAAAACACAAGAAGACACTTTTCCTCACTCTGCTTAATACTTTGTTTTCTCATCGCTTGTCATCTTGTTGCTGTGTTTCTTGCTTTTACTCAATCAATCAATCGACTGACCGACCAACTGATCAATCAATCAACCAACTGACCAACAAACCAACATATCACTCAATCGACCAACCGACCTATCAATCAACCAACCAACCAACCAACCAACCAACCAACCAACCAACCAACCAACAACCTATCAACCAACCAACATATCAATCAACCAACCTATCAATCAATAAATCAATCAACCTACCAACCAATCAATCAACTGACCAACCAACCTACCAATCAACCAACCAACCAACCAACCAATCAACCAACCAACCAACCAACCAACCAACCAACCAATCAACCATCCAACCAATCAACCTACCAATCAACCAACCAACCAACCAACCAACCAACCAACCAACCAACCAACCAACCAACCAACCAATCAACCAACCTATCAACCAACCAACCAACCAACCAATCAACCAACCTATCAACCAATCAACCAACCAATCAACCAACCAACCAACCAACCAACCAACCAACCAACCAACCAACCAACCAATCAACCAACCTATCAACCAACCAACCAACCAACCAACCAACCAACCAACCAACCAACCAACCAATCAACCAACATATCAACCAACCAACCAATCAAACTGTATTCGTATACCACTTTTCATACAGGGTAATGTAACACAAAGTGCTTTATATAGTAAACACAGTCATACCTCTCATGAATCTGCAGTGAGGAAACATCAGAGGTAGCATCAAAATGTAAAACGTAATTAAACCAAAATGAATAAACGGTAATTCTGAATTACGTGCAGAGCAGCAGCATCTTTCAGAGTCTTCAGTTGTTTAATTGTAAGTTTTTTGTGTTTATTATGATTCCTTACTGCATAAAAAAACCCTTTAGTGTGACATTAACGATCTGAACATACGTTGTTATTATAACAATGTGAAATAAAGCTGCTACAAGTGATGAAATACCTAATTTAACTGGCACATTGGTGCAAATGAGTGCAATAATAAGGCAGTGCAGCAGCAGTAAAGGCAGTAAAGCAATGTGAGACTAATGCATGAAATTAAAACCTATAAAACATATTTTTTATATATAATAAAATATAGAAACAGGTAAAAGACAACAAAAATGATAAATAAGAGATATATATTAGGCTTTAATTTAAACAATAATGTGAAGTTTTCTGAGCTTTTGGACAAAGTTGAGCATCAGAGCTGCAGGCGGAGACAGAAAGCAGCGATCCAGAGTCAGACTGAAGGCCAAACGCCACTAAAAAAGTGTGTTTGATGGACAAATCAATACGAGGCGCCGCCACACTGGCAGCAAACTGCTTGAGACGACATTTAAAAGCTTCAATTAAAGTCTCTGGTCTCTGCTGCTCGTTGTGTAAAAGTTATTCCACCGTGCTGTACAACGAAGAGCCAAGAGTAAAAAAAAAGCAGAGAAACCTGAATTATTGCTGTTTTATCCTCTCTGGTTTCTATAATAAATGTTTATTTTCTCAATTAATTGATAGATTTGTTTGTCTATAAACACTATAGAATAGAGAATAGTGGAAAATGCCAAATCATCACATTTTTTAAACTGCAAACAGCAATTTGGTGGCAAAACAATGACTAAAATGTTTATTAGATTATCAAAATAGTTGCTGAAAATTGGTTAATCAACACATTTTTTCAGGTTTTTTTTTATAATAAATGTTTAATTCTTCTCAATTAATACACTTCTTTGTCTATAAAATGTCAGAAAATAGTGAAAAATGCCCATTTTAACTTGGTAGAGCTCACTGTGAAGTCTTTAAATGTCATTTTTTTGACACAAAAAAACTTAAAATCATCACATTAGTGAAGCTGCAAACAGCATTTTGCAGCTTGCAGGGAGAGAGAAAGGAAAAGAGGGAGGGAGGAAGGAAGGAAAGAAGGAAGGAAGGAACAGTTAAAACAGACGGGGTCAATTTGACCCAGGAGGACGACACAAAGGTGAAGCTCCTGACTGTTGTTTTAAGACACTTGAATAATCATGAACTCGTCCTTTAAAGGAAACATCGCAGCTCAACATGAGAAGCTTTCAGTGTGTTGACGCTGCAGATTAAAACACGTCTGATACTCAACACCATCGGTCCTGTTTGGAGTCGGAGAGTCGGAGAGCATACTGAGGGAGGTTTTCAGCTTAAAGTGAGGGTGATTTTCAGCTTATTCTTTCACATTAAGGATGATTTCAGACAGGATTACCTCCCAGCGGTAATCTATTCATAGCAGCGCTCGCCACTCTCCTCTGGGGTCAGCGTTTAATGAGATTACTGCTGGATTACTGTTATCTGTTTGAAATGTGGAGAAAAAACCCAGCAGGTAGTCGCAAAAATCAACCAACCAACGGTGTGATTGTTGTTCAAAAACATTATTATAGTTACAAGTTCTTCTGCTGTTTGAGTCTGGACCTATCAGAGCTGTAACAATTCAATTCATCAATTATCAGTAATTATAATCTAATTAACATGTTAGTCATTTAACCTTTGTGTCGTCCTCCCGGGTCAAATTGACCCTGTCTGTTTTGACTGTCCCTCCCTTCCTTCCTTCTTCCTCCCTTCCTCCCTCACTTCTTTACTTCCTTCATCCCTCCCTTCCTTCCTTCTTCCTCCCTTCCTTCCTTTCCTTCCTTCTTCCTCCCTTCCTTCCTTGACTCGAGGACAACAGGAGGGTTAAATGAGCATTAAGTGTTTTTCTGTCTGTAATGATTCCTCCTGTTCATACTGACCATTAGAAGATCCTTCATAATGTTTATAATGGAAGTGATGGAGGACTAAACCCACAGTCCTCCTTCTGTGGAAACATGGATTTAAAAGTTGATGTGAAGCTAATATGAAGCTTCAGTCGTCTGAATGAGTCAAATCTTCATCTTCTAAGTTTCAATGTTACAGTGTTTTTAGTACCACAGTATTTTTGTTCCTATACTTCCACCACAGCTCAACAGGGAAACACTAAGTAAGTCACACTGATGAAGCTCAATCGAAGCTGATCATCTACTTTATAATGATCCATCACTTTACATTGAAAGCACATTAGAAGGTTTTAATATTCAGTATGAACAGGAGGAATGATTACAGAGACATGACTGCTGCTTTAAGACACACTGGGAAAACTGTGCAACATATGAACATCACAACACAATTAGAGATCCCATTAAAACCATTAAAACCATCATCTTCACAGAGTCTGACTCACACTTTGAGCGATATTAAATATTTAGCTCTCTTGTCACTTGCACTGAAACTCAGTGTGTGTGTGTCTGAGTGTGTGTGTGCGTGTGTGTGTGTGTGTGTGTGTGTGTGTGTGCGTGCGTGTGTGTGTGTGTGTATGTCTGAGTGTGTGTGTGCGTGTGTGTGTCTGTCTGAGTGTGTGTGTGTGCGTGTGTGTGTGTGTGTGTGTTACATAAAAACACTGAACCTAATGAAGACAGATGAGTCTCTCAGCTCGTCCCTGCAGCCATGAGACCGATCGTGTGTCATCAGCTCTTCACCTGTTTCTCATCATTTCGCTGCTTGTTGCGTGTTTGACCTCGGCCAACCTCGTGGTGTGGGGGGGTGTTAAAAAAGTCCTCAGGGGGGACGAAGACGGAGACAGACACTTCTCACCGCACTGATAATCAATACGCCTCGTCCTTTGGTCCTTTGACCCGCAGCAGCTCTGAGGAGTCATGTGTCAGATAATTACCTCAACTGTTGTGTTTATGTCTTTGCTCATTAAGAGGAGTCTTTGTACTTCTTCACAGTTTTTTAAATTAGGTTTAAGATGCTGTTAATTAGTAGATTTACATACTTTATGGTTTTGGCATCTTGTATAAGGGTCAGTGAGAAATTAGCAATTCAGAGGAAAGTGTATGTTCTTCTATTTTCATGGAAGGAACCAACAGTCTGTCTGCTGGATGAAGCTTTACTATGTTGATGATACTAATTATACTTCCTCAAACCTGTGAATGAGCTCAGTTGATACGAGGTTCAACTTCTGTTCATTTTCTCATGAAAAATTAATAAAAGAGATTTGTTTAACCCAGAGCGATACGTGCTTTCACTTCAGAGTCTCCAAAACACCACAAGAATCTCCAATAACACCAGAAAAAGTCGCTAAGAGGGTTTTGGAAAGTCGTCAGATTTAGCGAGAAAGTCGCCAAGTTGGTAACACTGTTCTTGTTGACGGAATTGGAGGGAAATCTGTGATTTTGTTTGATGTTGTCATGGCAACGAGCCGCGGATGTAACAATAGTGTGCAGGCTATGTTTACGGAGTCAAATGAGGTTGAAAGTGAAATTACATTTCTCAGATAGACCTACGTATTTCCCACGAAGCCTTGTCATTTTAATAGAAGTAGTATTGACTGTTGTTTTAGCCTTCCTCTAGGCCTATGCTTAGAACCTTTATTTGGAAGTTGTTTTTTTTCACCAACCCATTTTGTTCGAGGGCCCCGACCGTGCAGCAAAAGAGTCAGTGGTGGCTCGCAAGCCCCAGGTTCCCGACCCATGCTATAGATACAGGTTGTTCTATGGTTGCTATAGATACAGGTTGTTCTATGGTTGCTATAGATACAGGTTGTTCTATGGTTGCTATAGATACAGGTTGTTCTATGGTTGCTATAGATACAGGTTGTGTTCTATGGTTGCTATAGATACAGGTTGTGTTATGGTTGCTATAGATACAGGTTGTGTTATGGTTGCTATAGATACAGGTTGTTCTATGGTTGCTATAGATACAGGTTGTTCTATGGTTGCTATAGATACAGGTTGTTCCATGGTTGCTATAGATACAGGTTGTTCTATGGTTGTTATAGATACAGGTTGTGTTATGGTTGCTATAGATACAGGTTGT
>NC_084980.1:29490104-29533507 GCF_963691925.1 Scomber scombrus
ACATCTGGCTGCTGGAAGTCACACACACACACACACACACACACACACACACACACACACACACACACACACACACACACACACACACACACACACACACACACACAGAGAGAGAAGCAGGCAGCCTGAGCACAATAGTCTCAAATATCGTCCTGCCTGCTTTTCTATCAGTTAATCGCAGCTGAAACAAAGAGCCCAGTCTTAAAGGAAAGGAAAGAAAAAAAAAAAAGTGCATTTGACGAGGAAGTAAAGCAGCTTCCAGCCGGAGGACACAGACGGAGGTTTGACTGGGAGGAATGGAAACGGCCGTGTTTCATATTCATAAAGAGAGTCTGACCTTTAACCTTTAGTAAATGTACTGCTCTTCATTATCTGTGCAAACGGTGTGTGTGTGTGTGTGTGTGTGTGTGTGTGTGTGTGTGTGTGTGTGTGTGTGTGTGTGTGTGTGTGTGTGTGTGTGTGTGTGTGTGTGTGTGTGTGTGCATCCTCCTTGTTGGTTCTCTCACCTGTTGCAGCATCCTGGTCTATTCTACTATAAATAGTGAGATTATAGTAAAGAGTTTTTAATTGTTAGGTTTAATCCAGACTTTGTTACTTAGATTTTAATTTTCAGTTATTTTTTTAGTTTATTTTTTTAGTTTTAGTCATTATACAACCTCCGTATTTAACTCCTTCCTTCATCCACTTTAGTTTAGTTTAGTTTAGTTTGCACACATTTTAAATTACACACAAAAAATGACAGATAATATAAAGTGCAGGAAGAAGCAGAAAAATCCAGATGGGTTTATTTAAAGCTTCCACCTAAATAATGTTAAAATGACAAAATATTACAGAAAATAATATGACTATATATAACAAACCTAATAATTTCAATATATATAAAATAACAACAATGCAAAATAAAAACATGAAAAAAATAAAAACATGAAAAACAAGAAAAAATAAAAAATAAAAACATGAAAAAATAAAAACAAGAAAAACAAGAACAAATAAATAAAAATAAAAACAGGAAAAAATAAAAATAATAAAAAAAATAAAAACAGGAAAAAATAAAAACAGGAAAAACTTCAAGTCATTTACACGTCAGGTAATTCTTTAATATACATTTTTTCAGTTTAATTCACTTCTTGATGAGCTCCTGTTTTCTTCAAGTCTGGTTTCTAGAAGACAAGCTTCAGTTTTACTATGTGTTAAATTCTTCTTCTGTGAACATAAAGATGCTTTAAATGAAACTTAAAGGGCGATGGTGTTAAAACAGCCGGCGTTGAATAAGAAAGTGTCATTTCCAACACTTCAGTCTGATTTAAAGAGGTTTTACTTTTACTGTCTGTGTGTCATCACTGAATCTCTTGATGTTTAGTGGTTGGTTCTTAATATAAAGAGAAGACATGAAGACATGAGGACATGAGGACATGAGGACATGAAGACATGAGGACATGAAGACATGAAGACATGACGACATGACGACATGAAGACATGAAGACATGAAGACATGAGGACATGAGGACATGAAGACATGAGGACATGAGGGCATGAAGACATGAGGACATGAAGACATGAAGACATGAGGACATGAAGACATGAGGACATGAAGACATGAAGACATGAAGACATGAGGACATGAGGACATGAAGACATGAGGACATGAGGGCATGAAGACATGAAGACATGAGGGCATGAAGACATGAGGACATGAAGACATGAAGACATGAGGACATGAAGACATGAGGACATGAAGACATGAAGACATGAAGACATGAAGACATGAGGACATGAAGACATGAGGACATGAGGACATGAAGACATGAAGACATGAGGACATGAGGACATGAAGACATGAGGACATGAGGACATGAAGACATGAGGACATGAGGGCATGAAGACATGAGGACATGAAGACATGAAGACATGAAGACATGAGGACATGAAGACATGAGGACATGAAGACATGAAGACATGAAGACATGAAGACATGAAGACATGAAGACATGAGGACATGAGGACATGAAGACATGAGGACATGAGGGCATGAAGACATGAGGACATGAAGACATGAAGACATGAGGACATGAAGACATGAGGACATGAAGACATGAAGACATGAAGACATGAAGACATGAGGACATGAAGACATGAGGACATGAGGACATGAAGACATGAGGACATGAGGACATGAAGACATGAGGACATGAGGGCATGAAGACATGAGGACATGAAGACATGAAGACATGAGGACATGAAGACATGAGGACATGAAGACATGAAGACATGAAGACATGAAGACATGAAGACATGAAGACATGAGGACATGAGGACATGAAGACATGAGGACATGAGGGCATGAAGACATGAGGACATGAAGACATGAAGACATGAGGACATGAAGACATGAGGACATGAAGACATGAGGACATGAAGACATGAAGACATGAAGACATGAGGACATGAGGACATGAGGACATGAGGACATGAAGACATGAAGACATGAAGACATGAAGACATGAGGACATGAAGACATGAAGACATGAAGACATGAAGACATGAGGACATGAGGGCATGAAGACATGAGGACATGAAGACATGAAGACATGAAGACATGAGGACATGAAGACATGAAGACATGAAGACATGAGGACATGAAGACATGAAGACATGAAGACATGAGGACATGAAGACATGAGGACATGAGGACATGAAGACATGAAGACATGAAGACATGAGGACATGAAGACATGAAGACATGAGGACATGAAGACATGAAGACATGAAGACATGAGGACATGAAGACATGAAGACATGAAGACATGAAGACATGAGGACATGAGGACATGAAGACATGAAGACATGAGGACATGAGGACATGAAGACATGAGGACATGAAGACATGAGGACATGAGGACATGAAGACATGAGGACAGTAACAGCATCTACTGTCAGAGCCATGGATGTGTTGACAGTGACACATCCTCTTTAAAGCAGAAGCTTCCTCTCTCATTACGGAGCTGCAGCCCAAACAGTCAGACCAAACTCAACCTCACTGTGAAAATGCTTTAATGGGTTTTTTTTTCCCAGCAACAATCTAACTGTAGATCAGCTGCAGGTTTGAGTTTAATGCAACGTGTTGAAGTTAAAAGTCCTCCCTTCCTTCTTTCCTCACTTCCTTATTTTATGATCTGCTACAGTTGCAATAATCATTTATCTCTTTACTTTCTGGGTTTAACCCTCCTGTTGTGGAGGAAGGAAGGGAGGATGGAAGGGAGGAAGGGAAGGAGGGAGGGAGGAGGGAAGGGATGGAGGAAAGGAAGGAAGGACGGAGGAAAGAAGGAAGGAAAGTAGGAGTGAGGGAGGAAAAAAGGAAGGGAGGAAGGTAGGGGGAGGAAAGAAAGAGAGAAGGAGGAAGGAAAGGAGGAAGGAAAGGAAGGAGGGAGGGAGGAAGGAAGGAAATAAGGAGGGAGGAAGGAAGGAAAGGAGGGAGGAAGGAAGGAAGGAAAGAAGGAGGGAGGAAGGAAGGAAGGAAAGAAGGAGGGAGGAAGGAAGGAGGGAGGAAGGAAGGACAGAAGGAAGGAAAGAAGGAGGGAGGGAGGGAGGAAGGAAGGAAAGAAGGAACAGTCAAAACAGACGGGGTCAGTTTGACCCAGGAGGACGACAGGAAGGTTAATAAGGTTTGGGTTCATTAGTAAATGAGTTTTAAAGTGAAACACATGTTATAAGTCGGGTTATACTTCATTAAATTGATGATTATAGTAAATAAATGTCATTAATCAGGTTCCAGTGGACAGTCTGACTCTGATAACACATCATATGTTGCTACTGGAACATAATAAGCATCAAAATGAGCTTTTAAAACCTCACATTTGCTCTTTATTCATATTTAATATCTAAAGATATAAAGATAACGTAGAGTTGTATCACACATGAGTAATAAAGGATTTTACAGATGTTTTTAAAGCAGTAAAACACCAGATCATTCCCCAGTGAAACGTCTGATAAAGATGAAGTCGTGTTTATCAGGCTCGGCTCAGATCGGAGCCACCGATTGGCCGATATCTCCTATCTGGTTTTTTATATGATCCAATCAGCCGTCAGCAAGGGAGCAGTGTTTGTTCTCTGAGAGCAGCGAGCAGGACCTCTGTGTGTGTGTGTGTGTGTGTGTGTGTGTGTGTGTGTGTGTGTGTGTGTGTGTGTGTGTGTGTGTGTGTGTGTGTGTGTGTGTGTGTGTGTGTGTGTGTGTGTGTGTGTGTGTGTGTGTGTGTGGACACAGCAGAGTCAGTCAGACGGTTACAGGGTTTGTTTTTATTTGAACTGGTGGGCGTGGTGCTGCTCTGCCTCAGGTGTGTGTTAGCAGTGATCACAGTGTTAGTCCAGTTTATTCAGCTTCACATCACACACACACACACATGCACACACACATGCACACACACACATGCACACACACATGCACAGATGCACAGAACATTAGAAAAACAAGCCTTAGACCTCAGGCTCTGGTAAACAGCTCCTATAGTAGATGTTAGGAAGTATAAATAGCAGCATATTAAACACACACATATGGATTCATGCATATTATTTACCTGATCAACTTTAGTTTATTACCTGACTGATATTATTCTTTATGTTGTTTTTATTACTTCAAAGTTCCCAGAAGATTATTTTGAGGTTACAATAAGAAGCAAAGTTGTGTTGTTTTAAAGCTTCTTCACACTTTATATCCTGGCTGGTTCTCAGCTGTTGTAGCATCCTTCATCTACCATACAAAGAATTTTAGTTTCTAATTTTCACAATTTAATCCAGACTTGTGGGATGTGGGGAAAAAAGGAGTTTGTTTTTTGTATTTTTAGATTTATTTTCAGTCACTTTTCCAGTTTAGTTTTAAGTTATTATTATAAAACTTCCATATTTGACTCATAACATTTGCTTTATTTGATCCTAAACCTCTCAGAGACGGAACATACAGACTGTTTGCCTGTCAAATCTCACTGTGAGACTTTAAAATGAGTTTAACTGATTTATGAATGGCTCATCTTGCCAACCCTTATTTACTACTGATCTATAAACATACATGCTGAGCAATAGATATGTAGTTGGCTCATCTTTCACACTTTCCTATTAGTCTGGACATTAATTAGCAGTTCTGTATTGGTAATCAATAATCCAGCGTTGTGATGTCACACAGCAGAGTCAACATTCAGCATCTCATTGTTTTTAATTCATCAGTCTACAGCTGCAGTGACGGCGTTTAAACCCTGCAGAGAGATTTATAGAGATGTGTCTAATCTATAGTCACCAAACCAGCCTTCATCCCTTCCTCCTCCTCCTCCTCCTCCTCCTCCTCCTCCTCCTGCTCCTCCTCCTCCTCCTCTTCCTTTATTTGATGCTAAACTTGCAATTTTAATACCAAAATCCTCTCTCTGTCTTTTCTCCTCCTTCTCCTTCTCCTTCTCCTTCTCCTCTTCCTCTTCTTCCTCCTGCTCCTCCGTTTCATCCTCCTCCTCCTCCTCTTCCTCCTCCTCTTCTTCCTCCTCCTCCTCCTCTTCCTCCTCTTCCTTCGCTTCATCCTCCTCCTCCTGCCTCTGTTTCTCCTCCTCCTCCTCCTTTCCCTCCTCTTCCTCCTCCTCCTCGTCCTGCCTCTGTTTCTCCTCCTCCTTTCCCTCTTCTTCCTCCTCCTGCCTGTTTCTCCTCCTCCCCCCTCCTCCCCCTCCTCTTCCTCCTCTTCCTCCCCCTCCTCCTGCTCCTCCTTTTTTTGATGCTAAACTTGCAATTTTAATACCAAAATCTTCCTCCTCCTCGTCTCCTCCTCCTTTCCCTCCTCCTCCTCCTCCTCCTCCCCCTCCCCCTCCTCCTCCTCCTCCTGCCTCGAGCATCTGTTTCTCTCGTTAAAGCCCATAAAAAGTAACGGAGCAATCATGGACGTTAATAGTCTCGCCACAACAAACACGAGCTCTGCCCGTTTCATGCCGCCTCGTTTTAACGATGACTTCAGCCGTACAGGTCAGAGCCTTCCTCCTCCTCCTCCTCCTCCTCCTCCTCCTCCTCCTCCTCCTCCTCCTCCCTCTGTTCTCTCCAACTTGTTTTAAAGCTGTAACCTGACACCTGTGGAGCAGCCAGAAGGAATTGAAAGGAATTTAAACAGCTTGCAGATTTGTCGTTTTGTGAGCTGCAAACGCTCCCTCACCTCTAAATCCTCCTCTTCCTCCTCCTCTTCCTCCTCCTCACTGTTGTTTAGACGTACAGCTGATTGTTGTGCTTTTATCCTCTCAGGTCACCTTCAGCAGTGACCAATCAGAGTCTGGAGGAATTAACTGTAATATTTCTCCTCATAGTGACTCCAGCTTCTCACGTTTTAGACTAATTTCTCCTTTTTGACTTTATATAAATGTCACGTTTTATAAGATATGAGTTTTTAGTGGTTACATTTAAAGTTGCAGCTTCTCCAAGATCGTCCTTTTAAAGGAAAGAAGGAAGGAAGGAAGGAAGGAAGGAAGGAAGGAAGGAAGGAAGGAAGGAAGGAAGGAAGGATAAATGGAAGGAAGGAAGGAGGGATAAATGGAAGGAAGGAAGGAAGGAGGGACAAATGGAAGGAAGGAAGGAAAGAAGGAAGGAATGAGTGATAAATCGAAGGAAGTAAGGAAGGAATGAGGGATAAATGGGAGGAAGACGGAAGGAAGGAAGGAGGGACAAATGGAAGGAAGGAAGGAGGGAAGGAAGGAAGGAAGGAAGGAAGGAGGGACAAATGGAAGGAAGGAAGGAAGGAAGGAAGGAAGGAGGGACAAATGGAAGGAAGGAAGGAAGGAAGGAAGGAAGTAAGGAAGGAATGATGGATAAATGGGAGGAAGACGGAAGGAAGGAAGGAAGGAAGGAGGGATAAATGGAAGGAAAGAAGGAAGGAAGGAACGAGGGACATTCATTCATTGTGACATTAATTAGATATAACAGTCATCAGATGAATTAATAGCAGCTGTAGTTATTAGCAGCTCATACAGTGTAAAGAGCTTCAGAGGTGAAGGAGAGTCTGATCTTAACTCAAATATAGACGCCTGCTTTTAGAGTCTGGCCTCACACTTTCTAATTAAGTTTGGAACAGAAATATTCCCTTCCACATTCTGCCGGGAGTCCGTCTCTTATTCCTCACGTCATCTTAACGTCTGGCTTAAAGAGAAAAAAGAGAAAAGATAAGACGTACAGTTAGAGTGTGAAGCTGCCAGCTGGCTCCATCTGAGCTGTTCACGCTGCTGCTGGAATAATATCACCTTCTAGAGGAGCCCAGACAGTCTGGATCAGAGCCAGAACCGGTTTCACTGGGTCTGAAACTGGTTCCACTGGCTCATAGAGGGGTAGAGGGGTAGAGGGGTAGAGGGGCAGAGGGACAGAGGGGTAGAGGGGCAGAGGGGCAGAGGGGTAGAGAGGCAGAAGGGTAGAGGGGCAGAGGGGTAGAGGGGTAGAGGGGCAGAGGGGCAGAGGGGTAGAGAGGCAGGGGGCAGAGGGGCAGAGGGGTAAACCTGACTGTGGGAAGTTAAACAAAAGTCTCAGAGCCAGAACCAGACAGGAAACCCATTTATTTTGACTTCCTCCACCGGCTGCAGCGGCTGAATAAACTCATATTTAAATGGTTTTAATAGGCAGCCTCTCTCTCTTTCTTTCCTTCCTCTCTCTTTCCTCTCTCCCTTCCCTCCTTCCATCCTTCCTTCCTTCTTTCCTTCTTTCTTTCATTTCCTTCCTTCCTTCTTCCTTCCTCTCTTCCTTCCTTCTTCCTCCCTCCCTTCCTAACTTTCCTACCTTCTTCCTCCCTTCCTTCCTCCTTCTTCCTATCTTCTTCCTCCCTTCCTCCCTTCCTTCTTCCTCCCTTCCTTCCTTGACTCGAGGACAACAGGAGTGTTAAGGTGGACTGGCCTTTTAAGGCGGGCCAGCTATTCTCATTGAAGTGATCTCAGCTGCTGCTAAACTGAGAGCAGAGAAATGTCAGACTGCTGAGATGCTCGAACATTTAACAAATAGACTTATGTATTATATTATTGAAGACAACAAATGAAAACTTTTCCTCCTTCCTTTCTTCCCTCTTTGATGCTTGGAGCTTAAAACAGAAACTCATGTGACTGTTAGTCTGTAACAATCAATTATTCTGGAGTCAGATGAACAAACTGATGGAGTCAACACACAGTTTTATTTATTATTTATTATATTTAATAATGACCTGAGTGCAGCTCTCTGTTATTTAGCTCAGAGTTAGAGGTGTGTGTGTGTGTGTGTGTGTGTGTGTGTGTGTGTGTGTGTGTGTGTGTGTGTGTGTGTGTGGTTCACTGTGAAGCATTTCAAATCCTTCCTTCCATTCCTTCTGTCCTTCCTTCCTTTCTTTTTTCCTTCCTTCTGTCTTTCCTTCCTTCCTTCCGTGTTTCATTGTTTCCTTTTTTCCTTCCTTCTGTCTTTCCTTCTTTCTTCCTTCTTTCCTTCCTTCCTTCCTTGTTTCATTGTTTCCTTTTTTCCTTCCTTCTGTCCTTCCTTCTTTCTTCCTTTTTTCCTTCCTTCTTTCCTTCTATCCTTACTTCTATCCTTCCTTCCTTCCTTCCTTCCTTCCTTCCTACCTTTGTGTGTGTGTGTGTGTGTGTGTGTGTGTGTGTGTGTGTGTGTGTGTGTGTGTGTGTGTGTGTGTGTGTGTGTGTGTGTGTGTGTGTTGCACCAGGTGACCTTTAGAAGTCAGCTGACCTGTGTGTGACTTCTTCTCCTCTCAGCTGTGTAGTAAAGCAGAAACTCTAACCCTCCATTAAGAAGATGTTAAAATCCGTCACTCCTCGTCTGGTACGTGACGTGAAGCCGACTGCGTTCGATTCAGCCGTAACCCAGGACGACGCTGCAGGAGGAGGAGACGAGGTCATGTCTTGTTTGGTGGCTGCGGAGCCAAATATTAGCTAAACTCTATCAGAATGAGATTTAATTGGAGACGTTGTCCTGACACTAATCCTGAAGTCCTGCTGAGTCCACGTTTCCTGCTGCTGGAACGCTCAATTAAAAGCAGGAATGGATTTATATTCACTGACAAGCAGCGTTGTCATGGTTACAGGTTACTAGTTACTCTGTTTATAATGTAATAAGTAATGTAACTATTTCAATGACTTCATCAAAGTAATGTAACTTATTACTTTTGATGACTTTTCTAATGTTCTAAACAATGTTTTCAGCTGTTAGGGTAAATGTTCCCTCCTTCCTTCCTTCCTTCCTTCCTTCCTTCCTTCCTTCCTTCCTTCCTTCCTTCCTTCTGTCCGTCCTTCCTTCCTTCCTTCCTTCTTTCCTGCCTTCCTTCCTTCCTTCTGTCCTTCCTTCTTTCCTTCTGTCCTTCCTTCCTTCTGTCCTTTCTTCCTTCCTTCTTTCCTTCCTTCCTTCCTTCTTTCCTTCCTTCCTTCCTTCCTTCCTTCTTTCCTTCCTCCCTTCCTTCCTTCCTTCTTTCCTTCCTTTCTTCCTTCTATCAACAAGAAATAAATATTTAATTCATATATCACAAGGTAACAGGAGCAAATTAGTGGAAATGGATGTTTGGTTTTTCAGGTTGTGCTTAGCCTGCACTTGTGTGTGTGTGTGTGTGTGTGTGTGTGTGTGTGTGTGTGTGTGTGTGTGTGTTGTGGACGGGGGTTTCCAGGAAGCGGCTGTCAACACAGAGTCTAGGATCAGATAACCCTCCTCCTCCTCCTCCTCCTCCTCCTCCTCCTCCTCTCAGATCAGAAACAGGACCGAATGCATCTGAGACGACAGCGACGTCATTTTACAGTAACCGTGACAACGCTGGGACGGCCAGAATCAGACGGTGTTGAGTTTATTTAGTTGTCGTCTGTCAGCAGCTACAGAGAGACGAACGCCTTCATCACATACTGTTCATATTCTACACCAACACAGTCTGCTCCTCATAAAGTGTCTGTACCTACTTTTGAACCACAAATGTTTAGAAAGCATCAATAGTGGATCTGACTGATCAATAAATGTGATTAAACCTCCTGTTGTCCTCGAAGCAAGGAAGGAAGGGAGGAAGAAGGAAGGAAGGAAGGAAGGGAGGGAGAAAGGAAGGAAGAAGGAAGGAAGGGAGGAAGGAAGGAAGGAAGAAGGAAGGAAAGGAGGGAGGAAGGAATGAAGAAGGAGGGAAGGAAGGAGGGAGGGAGGGAGGGAGAAAGGAAAAGAGGTAGGGAGGAAGGAAAGAAAGAAGGACAGAGGAAAGAAGGAAGGAGGGAAGGAAAGAAAGAGAAGGAGGGAGGGAGGAAGGACAGACGGAAAGAAGGAAGGGAGGAGGGAGAGAGGATAGAAGGGAGGGTGGAAGGGAGTAAGGGAGGAAGGTAGGACGGAGGGAGGAAAAAAGGAAGGAGGGAGGGAGGGAGGGAGAAAGGAAGGAAAGAAGGACAGAAGAAAAAAGGAAGGAGGAAGGAAGAAAGGAGGAAGGAAAGAAGGAAGGGAGGAAAGAGAGAAGGAGGGAGGGAGGAAGGACAGACAGAAGGAAGGAAGGGAGGAAAGAAGGAACAGTCGAAACAGACGGGGTCAATTTGACCCAGGAGGACGACAGGAAGCTTAAACCTTGATTCATGTTTCAGAGAGCAGAGAGAGTGTATTTGTTATCATGTCCTATTTTACCTCAGACATGAAAATATAACATAGCAATAATGATGGAAATGTCTCTTTTTGGTAGTTTTGAGTCTCTTTAGTCACTCCATCTCTACGTTACCATGGTAACTAGATGGCAGCTGTCACTCAAACTAGCTGTAGGTTGTTTTTAGTCATTTTTTCGTCTCTTTTTGGTAGTTTTTAGGTTTCTTTAGTACATTTAAGTCTGTTTTTAGTCATTTTTATTTCTCTTTTCTGTATTTTTTAAGGTTTATTTAGTCAATTTAAGTCTCTTTTCTGGAAACTATGGTCAATAAGCCTCATTTAAATGATATTATACCTCATTTATGAGATATTGCCAAAGACAACAGAAAGCGCAAACTATTCTGTTAATCAATTAATCTTTTAAATCCCTATTAAACTACATAATGCCCAATGTTTCATGTCATTAGTGAAGGTTTGCTGCTGTTCTTGCTCCTGTGTGACTGTAAACTCAATATATTTGGATTTTGGAAGCAGAAAACAGGCAGTTTGACGGCTTTGCTTTGAGTGTTTCACTGTTTTCAGGCATTTTATAGACGGAGCGATAAACAGATTCATTGATAAGGAAACCTTGTGCAACCCTCGCCAAATTGCTCGTTCCAGTCGAAGTTTTTTAAAAGATCTTCAAACGTATGCTGTGTTATCCGGTTGAATCGGTTCCACTTCACCCCCCCCCCCCCTCCCACTTTGGTGTAATTTATTTGGGAGGATCTGAACACAGCAAATCGTCTGCAGTTAAAAGTTCAAGGGCTCGTCAAGGAGTTCATAAACATTGTCACGCTCTGAGCCCTAAAATAATAATAATAATAATAATAATAATAATAATGACTATAATATAAAGTTTGGGATGAATCAGGCAGCACAGAACAAAGTGACACAGCAGGACGAACTCATTCACACACATCCTAAAAATCCCACAAATTGGGAAATTAGGAAACTCAGTCATGACACACTGTGATTATGAAACTGAATGATGTGTGTGTGTGATGAGTGAGAAATGAAATGAAATGTCCTTTTTGCTTTATCAGTCAGTGAGCAGTTAGAACAAACCAGCAGATTGTTCCCATCATGCTTCACTTTCACATTAAAGATCTTGATGTCAGCCAGAGAGGAAGTCGGAGGGTTAAAGAGAACAAGCGTTTCCTTACTGCTGAACATATGAAGTCATTCAGAGAGTTGGCCTGTGAGTTAAGAAGTCTTTAATTAAACACTGAACCTACATGTGTCCCAGCAAAGGTCCTTTAAACCTTTTTCCATCTGCTAGTTTTCAGCAGTGAACTCAACTCGCTCATATCATCAGCTTTCAAGTTGATGTGTTGAACTTATTTCCACATCCAGCAGTTACTGATCGTCATTATTATTCATTAGGAGTCGTGTTTCTGTCCATCTGCTGAATGTAAAGTCCAATATTCTCTCTCTTTTAGCTCTCTAACTCCTGAGGGAAATATCTGGCTCTTTAGCTGCTAAATGCTCCACTATGTTCACCAGCTAGTCTACAGCTAACTGTGTCTGTTAGCAGCTAGTGTTCAGTGGCTTGTTTTTTTACCGCTTTTTCTCTGAAAACGACGCTATGAGAGTGAACACACGGATTCTACTTATATGGGCATCAGGAGGAGCATGAGGCGCCCTCCTGAACCTGTGAACCAATCAACCTGCCAATCACCACGTAGCCACGCCCTAATGCATACCCTGCTTTATCGTCACATATAAAATCAGGGAGGCCAAAATGTCCCAAATGAACATCATACTGCATTGAAGAAGGCTTTAAACTAGCGATTGAGACCATAAACACATTTTGAAAACGTTTACTGAGGTTAGAAATCAAGTGAGAAGTTGGTGAATTCTCCATTGACTTGTATAGAGACGGAAGTCCTTTTGACACCAAAACGGTCGCCCCCTGGTGGCCTGTTGATAGAATGCAGTTTTAAGTTACTTCCGCGTTGGCCTCATTTCAGAGGACCGGAACTCCCCGCCTGGTTCAAACACATTACAAACTAAAAAACTGCAGGATTCAGGAGTGAAGGACACAGTTTAACCATCAGAAATGTTCTTTAGATGGTCGAACGTTTTAAGAAAATGAAATATCAGGAGATATATAGCTGCAGGAGAAAGATAGATCATCTCTGCTGTAGCTGTGGAGGAATTTCAGCTAGATAAAAATACAGTAAGAGGAATTTGATTTGATGATTTTTCAGGTCAAGAAATGGCTCGACATTAATGCTAAACTTGGCTAGATTTTAAATATGACCGTTGTTTCAATTGCATTTCAATGATTGTCTATGTAAAAACGGTACAAATACAGTCAATGATTTACTGTTGTCTGTTAGACTTCCAAGCTCATTGAAGTCTAGTCCAATCTACTGATAATGACAATGTGTGATATGTTTAAAACTTATTCAATCCACTTTAAAACTCCCGATAGATGTCTCCTTCTAATCAAGGCTGCAGACTGGACTCAAACCTCTGGAGCCCAGCGATGTGTCGAGAACCACATTGTTGTAATTTTGACATGATTTTCAGGCCCAGTTTGCAGAGACTCGGCTTATTAGTGCTCATTAGTCATCGTCTGGTCTGCTGTTTATCCTGTTATGTTGTGGAGGAATGTTGACCCATGAACAAACAGTTTTTGTTGGGTTGTTGGTTGAAAGTCCGGATGCTTTTATAGCTGGACTCAGTTTCAAAAGACAGAAATTAAGCTGCATCCAACATGGAGCCAGCTCCCCAATATTGTGGTCGAGACACATTTAGAAGATTGGCTTTGCTTCAACGCTTTTGTGTCTTTCGATTTAAGCTTGAAACACATCTTGTTTTTAAGGTAAAGTGTCTGAAGTGCTGTTTCTCAATGGTGTCGTGATAAAAGGTGCGTACCCTCGTCAACAAGCTTTCAGGACGTTTTCGTAGCTGTTCAGACATCGCTGATCTCTCTTTTAAAGCATGCACTGTTACGGGCAAATCAGAGGGCAATTTCTTTATCACACTGTGTGAAATATATTGATTTAAATGCACTTTGGGGTCTACAGTGATACAGCAGACTTTTCCAGTTTGTTTATACGTCTACTGGAAAGTAATTACTCTCTAATTCAACCCTCGACTCGCCACTTAACCCAGTTCCTCTACGGCCAAGCCGCCAGAATTATTAGATTGTCTTCGCGAGTGCACTCAGTGACTTGACACATTTCCAAAAAAGCAATAAAGTAATTACAGGGAGTTAAAAGCTCAGAGGGTTGAAATGTGTCCAGGGATCAGGCCCTTATTCTCTCACAGTGAACTGAGCAAACGGCCCCGAGACCGACTAAACAAGGTTATCTCTGCAGTCTCCTGGGTCAGGAGGCTTCAAAGAGTTTTCATACCTGAAGACCAAAGCTTGTTTCCTAAACTCAGATCTGTCCCAGATAGAGATAATTCACAAATGAAAGGCAGAACGTGGAAATGTAGGTCAATGAGTACTGGATGAGATAAGAAGAAGAAAGAAGATCTCACTTTAGAGATATAAACAGTCAGTGTGTGCTGGATTGTCTCACAATACCTGAGAGGCTAGAGATCTCTAATAAAGACATTTGTGACTCAGCTTCTAACAGCAGCTCCACACTGATGTGAGTCTGACATGTTCGCTCAGTAAAACCCAAAGAAAAGTCTCATTTGGTTTGATTCCTGCAGCCAACCAAACATTCAAAACATTTCCACACAACTCCAGCTGGTCCATCCCAACAACAGTAGTATATCATTGTGAGTGAGCTAAAACAGAGCAGCTGGTGTTCATATCTCCTCCAAAGTTTGACAGGATCTTGAACCAGCAATGAGACAAAAGTTGCACCTTTAGCCATGTTTTGATGGACAGACGGGGGAAAGGTATCTGTGCTTGGATGCTGTTTGGTGTGGAAACATTTATACATGAACCCAGCCAAATGTTGAGTCTATGGATTGCAGGTGTGCAATACAACTTGATAACTTAAATACATAGTTTACGGTGGAAGAATAAAGTTCACAGAAGGAATTAGATTGGCACCAAATTATATTAAGCCAACTAAATTGTAAAAACTGTGAAATCAGCAACGTGATCTGAATGCTTCATTTGCAGCGTTATCTCTTATTCCTCCTCATGATGATGTCAGATCGGTCAATCGTTCTTTAGTCTTTGTTGCTAAGGTCGTTGCTAAGGTAGTTCAATGTGGTGTTTTTGCATTGCCCACTCTCATATTTCAGATCATATTCGGGTTCGAACATGTACAGATGCTCAGGGAAGCTTCCTGAAGCCGACCAATCAGAGCAGAGTGGGCTCATCAGAAGGGGGGAGGGGCTTAAAGAGACAGGAGCTAAAACGGCCTGTTATTAGACAGAGGCTGAACTGAGCGGCTGCATAAAGGACCAGTAGAAGATAAATAAGGAGTTTTTAACTGGAAATCATGTAAAGATATTCTAGTAGAGACACAGAATATAAATATAGAGGTGAAAATGTGCAGGATACGTCCCCTTTAAACTTTAATACTTCAGTTTCTGACATGCTCAAAAAACAACAAAACAATTCCCCACCAAGAATTGTAGACAGGAACTGATAAGAACTAGAATCAGTAGTTGATGAGAAGTGAAACAATAGCCAGCCCCACTTTAAAAGTGTCACCACCCGTCCACACCTCCAAACAGCTGCAGATAATTTCGGGGTCACAGTGAGATACGCCTTTTAATATGTGCAGCCTCGCAGTGTGTTTCTCAGGGTGAAACTGCCCCTCTTTTTTTCTGTGTGTGTGTGTGTGTGTGTGCAACAAGGCGTCTGTTGTTTGTCACAGAACAGAAAGACAGGCAGAGAAGGAGAGACAGTATTTATATTCTGCCCGTTCTCTCCGCTACGAGTCTGCAAAACCCAACGCCAGGCGACCACAGCTGGGCAACACAT
The DNA here is from genome assembly GCF_963691925.1 of Scomber scombrus. Classification (NCBI taxonomy): domain Eukaryota; kingdom Metazoa; phylum Chordata; class Actinopteri; order Scombriformes; family Scombridae; genus Scomber; species Scomber scombrus. Next base: position 29,505,610 of record NC_084980.1, read on the forward strand.
GGCATCGCTGGCCTCAGCTGCCAGCCCATAACACTCACTCACATACACACACACACACACATAAAACTGGGACACACAATATATATAAACACAGTATCCTGCTACTCCGCAAAGCACATTTAAGGGGGAACTTTGATATTTTTCAACCTGGACCTTATTTTCGCATCATTTTTGTGTCTAAGTGAATAACGAAGGACATCAATTTTCTTTTTAAAATTGGTCCAGTATTGAGCGAGAGCCACGAAACAGGCTCCAATGTAATCCTGTTGGGCAATGTAGGTCCAATAAAAGAGCTTGTGTTTGCCACTCTCAGGCTCAGATTTTTATTATAAGTGTCTTAAGGCATTATGGAAATGACCATACAGAGAAATAAAAGGGTTTTCATAATCTTCTGCTTGATCTGGTCTGTTTGTTATTGTCTCATTGTCATTGTCTTTCTGATGTGAGTTATTTTTATATATTCGTAAATTGAATTGGTTTGCTTCTAACATCTTGGGAACATGTTTTCACTTACATGTAATCCCTTGGATTCTTTTGTTTCTGTGTCTGGTAATTGGTAAATAAAATCAATCAGTGTAACGAAGTCTCGCTCTGAAATCTTGTGATAGTTGATGCAGGAAGACAAAAGTGGAAATGGGAGTGAGAAGTTGGAGAGATAAGTAGTGGGAAGAGTTTGTTGTGTCGGAGTTAGAGCCGAATGGTACTGGATTTGAGTGGCTGATGCCGATACCAATATTAGGGATTTAAAAAATCCAGATACCAATTTATTGGTCGATAATTTTATATATACAGGAGGCTATGATAACAGTTTAGACTTCTCATTGAGCGAGAGTTGGTGAGATACAATAACCGACTGGCTTGAGTGAAAGTTAAAATAAAGGAAAGAAAAGCTCAGTCCTTTTTGGTACAGTTCCCATTAGTCACTTAGATACAAAATAATGAGAAAATAGGGTCCAAGTTAAATGAGGTCTATATATATCTTTAGATTGTGGTAGTATATATCTTTGGCCTATATCGGTTGATAATATCAGTTGGGTTTTAGTTGGAGTACAGAAAGTATAGAAATATTTTCAAAGTCATGACTGAATATTTGGCTGATTGTTTGCTATCTTCTTGACACAACTCAACTCTCATGAGACTTCTCCTCGAGCGAGACTTGGTGAGAAACTATAACCGACTAGCTTGAGTGAAAGTTAAAAAAAAGAAAAGTTCAGTCCTCTTTGGTACAGTTCCCATCAGTCACTTAGACACAGAATAATGGGAAACTAGGGTCCAAGTCCCTTTAATAGTATGTGTGCACACTTTTTTGACCTTTCTTACTGCCCCCACCAAACCCTAACCTTAACCACTGACCCAGAAATCCACCTTTTCCCAACTGGGGACACGGCTGCATAAGCTGTCCCCATTTAAATGTTTTTGCTTAACTATGTTGTATTTTGTTGTCAAGGACCCCCTTAGGGTTAGGGTTATTTAACTGGTCCTAAGTCTGCAGTTTGTCCCCAAAAGTAGCTTATATCAGAGCACACACACACACACACACACACACTTGTACAAACATTGTCTTAAACATGCCTTCACATTCTTTCATGCACACACAAACACACACAGAGAGAGAGAGAGAGAGAGAGAGAGAGAGAGAGAGGGGCGAGCGAGAGAAAGTAGGTCAGGTGGGTTTTAGCAGGGGAGGTTCAGTCATTTCCCTCCTTTATGGGCCTAACTGGTCTTTAGTGGTGGAAACCCGTCTAATCCCAGTTAGTTCAGCATCAGGTCATCATCGATCCTGAGCCGCTGATCTGCAGAAAGTTAAAGACTTTCTGTAAACTTCAGTTTTGAATTCAGAAATTCTTCCCATCACGTGAGTTTGATTTGTTTCGTTGGCTTCAGACAGAAGCGGAGACGAATCGCTTTACATGCTCGATTTTGGGGAATAATGAGTCCCAGACGAGTCGTTTGATTCATCCGAAGCTAAATTTACTTCATGTATTTACTTATTGATCATGTCTACATGTTATTACCTTGATTTGTACATAATTATCCCTGTTTTCAAGTCTGTTTTCTGCCCATACTTTACTGCCTGCAGACAGTCCGCCATTGATCTTCCTTTGACTAATAGCTCTCAGACAGGAAAATAATGTGGCTTTATTTAATCAAGGGCAGGGTTTCCTGTGGTCTGGCTTCATGAAATCTGGAAAGCATAATCTGTGTGGTTAAAAGCAGAAGAGACAATACATAAATGCTGGCGTTATTCAATGTTTGTGATGGGATACACAGAGCGGCCATGGGGGCTTTGGGTCCTTCTGTTTGTTTTATAACATGCGAGAGGTGAAGCAGGTGAGGCGGAGTCTCAGTGAAATGTTCCTCTCTTTTAACTCTTGGCAGGAAAGCGAGTAAGTGTCCAACAAAACGTTAAATTATTTCTTTTTGGGATTGAGTTTTATGATTATAAACTCAACAAGAGTTCAGTAACTTTATGGGTGTAAGTATTTAAGCCCACCCAGTGCACTGAACCAATCGGATAGTTTTTTTCCCCTGAGAAATGACTATTGAGCTGTTATTGAAGAAGAAATATGATATAAAAATGTAAGGCACTCCTTTTATTATTTTAACACAAGCTTTTGATGGGTTACAGGTTTCATGGTAATTAAAAAATGACTTGTTTCAACGTCAGTATGAGTTTCAAATGTATTTTGTTGCTGAAAAAGGACAAAAAAAAGCACACTGATCAGTAGAAACAGATATTAAAGATAGAAATCTTCCAACTCCTCTAAGTCTCCAGTCCTACAGAACCAATCAAAGGTCCAAAACCTTGACTGGTACTGTACATGAAGGCATGTAGAGTCAGCTTGGGCAGCTCAAACTTTTACCAATCATGAACATCTTCTTGCCTTTTTTACACCAATAAGAAGCTGAGTTGGTTTGGTGATCTGAAACCAAGTCAGTCATCCTTCTTTTCAATCAGTTTTCTAGTTGTTCATCATCTAAAGGCAGAAATCACACATCTACTTAACCACCAAAATGTAATCAATACCTTCAGTATCTCAATCAAGTCTGATCTATCTGCAGAGTTTCATTTGAACACTTTCATTGGTTTTAATTGTAGTATCCTGTAGCAGAAGTGCAAATGTAATCTCCTAAAAACCTTTAAACTGTTCTCCTCTCAGCCTCCCAACCTACAGAACCAATGAAAGGTTTAGATGCACCTTCTCATTCATGGGAATCGACTGGTACTGTACATGGAGGCACAGCTCAAACTTTTACCTATCATGAACATCTTCTTGCCTCTTTTTACACCAACAAGAAGCTGAGTTGGTTTGATGGTCTAAAGCCAAGTCAGTCATCCTTCCTTTCTTCTTTTCAATCAGTTTAGTCTAGTTGTAACTATGAAATAATCATCACTTAAAGGCAGAAATCACACATCTACTTAACCACCAAGTCTGATCTATCTGCAGAGTTTCATTGGTTTTAATTCTAGTTCCTGTAGCAGAAGTGCAAATGTAATCACCTAAAGATAAAATTAAAAAGTTTCTCTTAAAACATAAAGACTACTAATCCTATTTGTGGTTCTTTTCAGGCAGTAGAGCCCCCTAACCCCTAACCCCCTCCAAAAAATGCCTGACTTAAAATGGCAGACAAAAACCCTGTTGGCTTTTTTCTGTGGATGTTGCATGTTTGACTCAGTGAGAAGAAAACAAGGAAGCTGCCCGACAAGCATAACTGAGATTACAGCCTGGGCTTGTGGGATTCAGAGTCGCTTTGTTCTGCAAAACCAAAAACAGCTTGAAAGCGTTTCCTCGTTCAAAAAAAAACACACAAATGGAAAAGAGAGTATTTATTTTTACTCTGGGTCATGTGCAGGGTTGGTTGACTGCATTCGTGCTCTTTTTGCAGACACTTTGCTGCCACCTGCAAGCTGTTGGCCTGGCAGCAGCTGAGGGTTAAATACTGCAGCAGTTGGTTTTTTAGTCAGTTTTCACCACACAAATCATCTCTTACCTCTCTGACATCTCTGCACTCTGGGTTCACTGGGAATGAACCAAAATGGCCGCTGCATGGATAAAAATATGCCAATTGAAAAGCAGGAAGAGGGCCGGCAGGCAGGAAAAGCAAGTTAGAGTTTCTTCACTTCAAAGCTGTTTTCTTTCAAAGCCTTTTCTTGAGAACTCTTTTGAACATGTTCATCTTTTCTTGCCTGCACAGGATAAGTGTGTTTATCTTCTATCTGGGGGGTTAAAAGTGGCCGAGAGCTCAACTTTTCTACCCCCTCTTTTGTTGTTTCATGTGGCTCGTCTTGAAACGGGAAGCCAAAAGCATCTTCTCAAGTCGTCTGTAGCCGGGCCAGCCACCAGGTGCTGGCACTGATGTTTCAATAACAAGCTAATTCAAAAGAAAACGAAGAAAGACAAAAAATTAATGTGTGAAAGGTCACATTGTGCAGGTGGCCGTTGGCTCAGAGAGAATAGAAACCTCAAACTGTTTCTGATCTTTAATATGTGCAGTTTGGTGGAAACTTTAGTAGAACTGCAAACATTGTTCAGATGCAGAGCTCTAATGGAGAAAGAGAAATGACACTTTTAAGGTGCAACATACCAAATGAATAAGTTAATGACCACAGAAGTTATTACTGCTCTCTAACACTTACAGACTCAAAGGAAAACCTCTCATAAAGTCTTTTTACTATTTTCTTCTGGCCTTCAAAAAATATGTTGGCTATTTGGTTAGCAGTGTGTTTTTGATGGAGGCGTAAGAGGAAATGATTAGGTGGTGCCACAGTGCCCCGAAGCAATCATCATCAAGGAGCCACACAGTCGGTGGAGCTGCAGACAGATACTTTTCAAATTATGCTGAAGATCTGAAAGCAAGCTGCAAATCCATAGTTGCAGAAGTTGCACTAGCACGATTTCAGGCTGAAACCAATGTGGAAGCATGTTAAAGCACTAATGACAACGACTAGCTGCTTCACCTGACCCCATTTATTGAACATCAACTTATCTAGAAATCATTTTTCTGGTCACAATCTCTAAATTCAGGCTCTATAATAAGTGTGCTGGTGGTCATTTTGGAAATTATTGCTTCACTAATCAGATTTGAAGACTTTCAGCAACCTCGATGTTTGCCGTGTGGGCGTTGATTGACAGCTTTGATTGACAGTTTGCTCCAAGACTTGCTGTTGTTACTTGGTTACGATACCTGGTCTGTTGGCACAATTTATCTAAAGAAGCTAATGTTAGCCCAAGTGTGCAGCGCTTGTTGTTACCACTAAGCTAGCATTAGATTTGGTCTTATTTGGACGGTTCTGGCTCCAAATGGAAAAGATGGTGCCGACCATTCAGAGCAATTCTGGGCTTTAAACAGGTGATGTCATACCTCGCTAAATACAGTCTATAGTGTCCATAAACAACATTGTGAAAACCAACACAACTACCATGATGTGGAGATGAAAGCCTGTTCTGATGCGGTAGCCTTTGACTTACTTTTTCATTCACATGGTGGATTTACTAGCGGCTGATTATCTGGTAAACCTGGACTGTTTATGGCAATATGTCCCAATTTCATCAGTTCACATTGACCACCCAGTTCATCATAAAAGGGGTAATCCAGCACTTCACTTCCCATCATCTAGCTTTAAGTTTTCTGTTGCTGCAACTACGGGAAGCTGTATATTTAACCATATTTTGATGACAGGTCTGATTGGCATGCAGTGTATTATGGGACAATGAGGGTTGTGCAGCTATGACACATTTGGTGTTACAAAATGCCCTTAAAAGGAGACAGAACCTGAATGTGTGCCTTGGAAGAGAGAAAGTGTTTAAATGGGACAGAAGCTTGTTTATTCACTTGTTTGTTTGTGACTCTAATGTAAGCAGTCTAGTTTCTCTCCACTGAACAAAGTGCTGTGATTTACTGTTGCTTGAGGTTCACGTCTAGGTTTGACAGTAAGTAATGCAAGTTCAACAGTCAGGTCAAAGCTATAAAGACAAACACCTGTTTTTTACATCAGTATCTGCTTAAAAACCAAACTCACCCTCCTCTATGTAATGTCCAGGGGTTTCTTTGCAGTCTGGGTGTTCCGATGTTCACATTTGTTATTATGAATTGAGTCTTTTCACATTGTTTACTGGGTTATTTTCACAGGGTGGTTTGCTAGTTATTCCAGCTCTTTCCAGTATATGTGTCCTCCAACTGTGTATATTATTCATGTTGGGACTTCCCAGCAGAGCTCAAGTCTTCTGCTGTTTGTTGAGGAACTTCAAACATGGTGGTCGCAGTTATTCTAAGAGTCATGAATAATAACAGCAGCTTTCTCTCTTCAAATTTACACGTTTATTAGCATTTTTAGGTCCAGATTTCTCGCTCATGTGACACCAACAAAAGTAGAAAGTGGAGCAACTGCATGTTACTCATCTCCAAAGCGCTCGTTTCTTTCTTTTGCTCATTACGAGTCGTCCGTGTCATCGGCGTTGAGCTTTAATCAAGAACCAGTTAATCGAGCGATTTACCGGAACGACATAATGAGAGCTGTTGAATAGTTAATGAGACACGGTCATCGTCAGCACTCAGCCAACACAAGCGTCCGCTGTCATCAGGAATTCATCGACGTGGCTCCGATGAATAAATATTTAATTGTTTGTTGATGGGAAGCTAAAGAAAGCCTGGTGTTTGCTCACCGGCGCTCCTGTCTGCAGCGAGAGCCTCTAAAGCAACGAGCTGTCGTTATTATATGGAGAATTTAAATATATGTTTATGCTTTATAATCAATCCTATTTAAATGTGTGTGTGTATACTTATATATGTTAGTGGGAGTTATATCCTTACATCAAAGTGATCAATAAAGAGAAACTTGAATTGTGTTGAACTGTGAGATTGATTACAATGAAAAAGTAACATTTTAAAGCCTTTCGAATAAAAAGAAAATCGTATTTTTTTATTTAACCCTCCTGTTGTCCTCGAGTCAGGGAAGGAAGGGAGGAAGAAGGAAGGAAGGAAAAGAGGGAGGAAGGAAGGAAGAAGGAAGGAAAGGAGGGAGGAAAGAAAGAAGGAAGGAAAGGAGGGAGGGAGAAAAGAGAGAAGGAAGGAAAGGAGGGAGGAAAGAAAGAAGGAAGGAAAGGAGGGAGGGAGGAAAGAAAGAAGGAAGGAAAGGAGGAAGGAAGGAAGGATGGAGGGAGGAAAGAAAGAGAGAAGGAGGGAGGGAGGAAAGAGAGAAGGAGAGAGGAAGGAAGGAAGGAAGAAAGGAGGGAGGAAAGAAAGAGAGGGAGGGAGGGAGAAAGGAAGGAGGGAAAGAAGGAGGGAGGGAGGAAAGAAGGAAGAGAGGAAGGAAAGGAAGGAAAGAGGGAGGGAGGAAGGAAGGACAGAAGGAAGGGAGGAAAGAGAGGAAGGAAGGAGGGAAGAAGGAAGAGAGGAAGGAAAGGAAGGAAGGAAGGAAGGAGGAAGGAAGGACAGAAGGAAGGGAGGAAAGAAGGAACAGTCAAAACCAACGGGGTTAATTTGACCCGGGAGGACGACAGGAAACAGTATTGATCCTAAACTTTCAATGCAAATTAAAACAATTTATGTTTTTTTTTTAAATATAAAAATGTATTAATTGACTTTAGTTAGTAAGTAAATAAAGTAGACATAGCACATTTCATAGATACTAATCATAAAATGCTTCACAGGCACATAAATGAAAAAGAAAATACAGAAAATAAATCAAAAGTTAAACATAAAACACTATAAACTAAAATTAGTCTGTAATTTAATTGTTTGGTTTTATAATGTTCCTGTTTCTAGTGATGAGGAAGTAAACTGCTTTAATGTCTTCGATGTGTAAAACATTGGTGTACTAAGTAATAATGTGTCAGTTTTATTGGAAGAGGCGTTATAATGTAAAACAGGTTTAAACAGGTTTTACACTAATCTTTAATTATTACTCAACAGACAATTTTACATCTTTCATAACTGTCCTCGCCTACTTGAATACATAAAATCACTTATTGGCAAATGGTTTTTATTGTATGAATTTATCGTAATAACACGTAATTATGAGTGTGATTATTAACGGCAGTAAAAAGTCCCGTCACACTTAAAGCTGTAAATAACAACAGTTACATTTCCTGGATTAGACTCGGGAGTGTTTGGGGGAATTCCTGGTTTATAATCAGGATGGGGTCAAAAGCCCGCTGGTTCTTATCTGGTTCATCAGCGGCAGGACGGTGAAACCACACACACACACACACACACACACACACACACACCCTGCTGAGTCAGCAAGGTGTCATTACCAAATCCTCCCAGATTCAGGGCCCGACGTGTTCAGACACATGAGCAAGTTTACGGGGAGCGTTGAGCAATTAGATTTATTGGAAGAAGGAAGATGGACAGCAGGTTTAGTAGTAGTGGTATTAGGGTATTAGGGGATGGGCAATTATTAAAAAATAATGGAAACCCACATTTAGAAACTCTAATGGACTTAATCTTGCTCATGTCTATTAATGGTGGTGTTCACTGTTGCCATGACAACAAAGGTTGCATATCTTTAATGATCATTTGAACCCAAACCATGATCTTTACATAGTTCTGATCAAGTAAACTAGACATTAACCACAGCGGCACACCTTAAAACATCATTATTTACCTCCCTAGAGGAGGAAAAGATGGAAGGAAGGAAGGGAGGAAGGAACAGAAGACGGGTGAGAAAGAAAGAAAGGACAGATGGAAGGAAGGAAGGGAGGAAGGAAAGATGGAAGGAAGGAAGGAAGGAAGGAGTGAAAGACAGATGAAAGGAAGAGAAGACAGGAAAGAAGGAAAGAAAGAAAGAAAGAAAGGACGGATGGAAGGAAGGAAGAAAGGGAGAAAGGAAAGATGGAAGAAAGGAAGGAAGAAAGGAAGAGAAGACTGGAAAGAAAGGACAGATGGAAGGAAGGAGTAAGGATGGAGGGAGGAAGTTAGGAAGGAAGGAAGGAAGGAGAGAAAGGAGTAAGGATGGATGGAGGAAAGAAGGAAGGAATGAAAGAAGGAAGGAAGGAAAGGAGTAAGAAGGGAGGAAGGAAGGAAAGGAGTAAGAAGGGAAGAAGGAAGGAAAGAAGGAAGGAAGGAAAGGAGTAAGAAGGAAGGAAGGAAGGAGAGAAAGGAGTAAGGATGGAGGAAGGAAGGAAAGGAGTAAGGAGGGAAGAAGGAAGGAAGGAAAGGAGGTAGGGAGGAAGGGAAGGAATGAAGGAAGGAAGGAAAGAAAGGAGTAAGGAGGGAGGGAGGAAGAAAAGGAGGAAGGAAGCAATCGCCCAGCCCTAGGTGTTATAAAAAAAGAAATTTCCAAACTGTGAATCTCTTTTCTGGGAGTTTATGTCTTGAGTTGTTTCTTTTTAGGAAGGTTTTCATCTCTTCATAGAGTCATCTGACAGCTTTTTGAGTTATTTCTCGTCTCTAATCTAAGCCAGCGATGACCTGGCTGTGGCTTCCATCGACAGGAAGGTTTACACACTAGATACCAAATGTTCAGTCGCTGTGACATTCCTTCACGCTTCCTTCCCTGGACGACGTCTGCGTGCTGACACGTGTTGCAACTGTCAGACTTTTAAAAAACACAAATTACCTGTTGGACAGCGTCGGCCTGAGGGAGATGAGAAAGTAAACGTTCCAGCAGCGTGATAATGACAGTGCTGGACTGAGAGGAAACTGTTATTAGAGCCGCTTTACACACTGCAGGGATCAGCTGTGACAGTAATGTGTCCGCTGTGCGCCTGCTTAGCCTCCAGAGCAGGAGCTTCATCCCCTCATGGTTAGTTAGACTTTTGTAAATGTGACAAACTGGACTGAAGGAAAATATGTCATTGTGGAAACAGCTGCAAAATTGGATTAATTTGGAATTAGAGAAAATCCAACTTTTCTGGAAACTAAATGATTTATTCTAAACAGTTTTCAGTTCAGTTCATTTGCCTGTATAGTCATTGCACCAGTGTCTGATAACCATAGACTGTATATAAAATGGACGTAACATCCGTGACGTCACCCATTGGTTTGCGGACTGCTGCTCGGAAGCCAATAGTTTCGGATCTGAGCAGCGCCATCTTGAAAATTTCCGGTGCATGCTGGGAAAAATAAAAACAGGGATTCTACTTATATGGGCATCAGGAGGAGCATGAGGCGCCCTCCTGAACCTGTGAACCAATCAACCTGTCAATCACGACGTAGCCACGCCCTAATGCATACCCTGCTTTATCGTTGGCCTCATTTCAGAGGACCGGCACTCCCCACCTGGTCACAATACAATAGTATCACCATCTATCACGAAATTGCAATATAAATAGAGATGAAAACACAAGTACCTCAAAACTATTTCATTCCAAACAGCTTTCCATTTTATTAATTTCCATGACAAATCTTACAAACGGCGTTATCTTTATCCAACTCGTTGTTTTTACTCTCTTTTTTAACTTGGAAGCCAAAGTGCTTTCAAACGTCGGCTTTAAACTGCGGAGGCGTTGTTATTTTGAAAGGACCTCAGCCACTCCCTCTAATACAGAAATGCATGCGCTGCACAGCAGAGTCGCTCTTTGGCGCCATCTACCGGAGTGGATGTACGGAAGTCGTACTGTATTCACAACGCGTCTAAAAAATGAATCATTATTCGAATAAAAAATCGATCTTTGGAGTTGAAAAATCGATATTATATTGGGCGGCAAAGTATCGCGATATATTGCACTATCGATATTTTTACCCACCCCTACTGTATAATCATTGCACCAGTGTCTGATAACACATAAAAACAACATCAGACAATATACATAAAACAATAGACAATAACAGTTCATTAGTAAAGAACATTATCTCATTATTCAAAGCATAAGATTGGAGGTCTGTTTAATTTCTATCATATTTAAGATATTTGTAGAAAACGCAAAAAAAATGGATGTTCTCAACAGTTCCTGGTTGTAAAAAATACACTTATCCACTTTTTCTGCCACAGTGAAAAATGATGTCAGTCAGTCGTGGTTAGCCTAGCTTAGCATGAAGACTGGAAGCAGCTAGCCCCGAAAACTGATGTATATGTGTATTAGTGAGCTTTAGAAGTCTTGTTAGGTGTATTGTAGCTAAGCTATCTAACCCTGTCCTGACTTTAGCTCCTTACTGAACACACAGGCATGAGATAGATATTAAAGTTCTCATCTTAAACAAATAAGCATATTTCCCACCAAATGTTACCAACTTTAAATGTAACACTAGACAAAAATGTAACGACTGAAAGTGGGACTCTGCATCAGGAACAACTTCCAGCAAATTCATTCTGTTTATGTTTGCACTAAGCTAGGTTCTTTGCCCCTCTCTGCTTCTTCTCACCCTGCCTGAAACCACCAGGCAAATACAACCAGCACATGTAAACAAATTAACATGTCGTCCATGAGCTTGAGTGTTTGCAGATGAATCTCCTGTTACTGCAGTGACAGCGGCGCTCTCTTTCTCTCTCTGCCTTTGCTATCAAGTGCCTGGTCTTTTTCTTGTTCTCTCTCATGACTCTCTAAAAAAAAAAGAAAGAGCCTGCTGTGTTTTTCCCCCTGGCGGTTTGATTGTCGTCCAACCAAAAAAAAAGAGGTTCCAAGTCTCTCCTGAGTCAGCTGCTAGCTCACATGGATACTCCCTACAGCTGCTCTGCAGATCCACAAAGACATGCCTTTTAATTATCCACAAAGCAGCTGAAGAGGATACTGAGAGCTTCATCGTCGATATTTTAATGTCTCTGATGTTTGGAGACTTCAGCGTGGGAACGTATTGTCACTGCATTTGTTGGACCAGTCTCAGAAAATGTGTCTGTTTGTAATTTTGGGCTCTCTGAACTCTTGACTTTCTGTCCCTTAGCGGGTCTCGATTAGATAACCCGATCACTAACAACAAGAGGATGTTCAGCCGATTAGCAGCTGCTTCCTCAGAGCCTGCAGTCAACACCTCTGCTCACGCCTACGCTGTGACACCAGAGTGTGTTGAAAGACGTGACCTTCGACCCCTGCTGACAATCGCATTGTTAATAATTCACACCTGCCTGATGGTACCGTATTGTTAGTGTGTTTTTAATTACTTTGAGTGCAGACGGAGGGATCCATGTTTCTTTTATTGAAGGTAGAGATCACCTTTCCTTTGTTCAAGGTGTTAGCTTTATACATTATATTAATTATTGTGTCAGTCCAACAGTTGGGCAGAGCTAGAGGAAGATATAATCATGAATATGTGCCCTGAAATCCAAGAACAGTGTAGCTCAACATGGTTTTGGCACAATCAGACCGCTGAAAGTGACAAACAGAAGTCATGTGCAAAATCAAGATAATTAAAGCTATGCTGTGTTTAACCTGTGTTGCTTTGAGTGGTAAATGTTTCTTGAAGTGAGAAAAAGGCCACAACAGTGAAACAGAACATGTTAAAAGCAGTTTGGTCTTGTAGAAAAGTTGCTCAGAGAAAAAAAACTGTCCCTGCCTGAACTCCCACTTCCACTCCTCTCTAGAGAGGAAGAAAAAAAAGAAACCCACACACTCGCTTTCTAAATGTTGACCTTTTCTAAGTTGAGTCTGGGCTCTAAAATGATTCCGACCACAGAAGCTGTGAGTTAATGTTGAAGTCATCATCGGTAAAAAGAAGGTCTGTGGTCAGAGGAAAGGCTGAAAGCTCTGGATGACTCTTTATAAAACACGTCTTTTTAGTTCATTTCATGTTTTAAGACATAATTCTTCAAGTTGATTGAGAAAAAATGTGATTTTGGTGCTTTTGATTGATTGTAGACTTTATGAATGAATGCAGTCATTTCTGTCATTTCTACATCGGCATGAAACGATATCTCTGAGGGTCTTTGCAGGCGGCTTTTGCTGCAGTTTCACATCATTGTGGTTCTTCTATCCGTCGGGACTCGGTTCTGCTGCAAACTTCAACTCAGCTCTGCTCCTGCAGCTTTTGGCAACTTAAGTCATGATTTTCCACAACACTCCTCATCCACTAAAGTAAAATAAATACCTCATGTTGATCTCAGTGTGTCTACAAAAGCAGCAGTTTCTCGTAGTCCTGAGGTGAATCTGTCCTGTTGAAGTCGGGTTAGCGTATGGATTTCATACATGTGGATCTTTCTGTCACAGGTCTGACATCTGTCCCTCGTTTCGGCTCGTTATTGGTTTTTGGTTTGACTTTAAGCGCTAAAACTATTTGGACCCGGTGGTAAACGCAGTAACTGAATCTATTAGCTAAATATTTTTGATGTTTTTGAAAGAGACATTGGGTTTCAGTGTAATGTATTGCTTTAATTTCACATATCCTGCAGTGGTGGGTCAGTTTGCTTGCTGTGGTGTCCCTTTGGCAGCTGAGTAAATGTGGTTCAAACAAATCACTTTCAGCAGTCGATCGTTTTGGATGTGGGATCTGAAATCCTGAAGGTTGCATGTTGTGTTTTTATGTTGTCTGTTTAAAGTTAAGAGAAAATATAACCATGCTTTTCTTTTGGTTCTTTAGTCCAGTGTGATCCAAACAGGCTTTGCACTATAGCTAAAAAGCTGAAGTTATCTTATTTGACATCATCCATTGTCATTAAGTTGTTTACAGTATTTGTGCAATGTTTGATGACTGACAAAATTAATTGATTAATTGTTTTGAGACATTTTTTAAAGAAAAAAAAACCCCTAACATTTCGTCACATAACCCAGAAAAGTGACTTATACTTCAACTGGAGTAAAGTGTTGTAAAGGTGCATGGAACCAATTTGCCAAAAATAGAATATAATATTAAAAAGTGTGTTTTATTTGTTGTATAATCCCATAAAAATAGTTTTTATTACCATAGATTGAGCTTTTATATCCCTTTCTCGAAGCCTGCCATGTTGCACTGTCATGTTTCTACAGTAGCCCAGAATGGACAAACCAAACACTGGATATAAAGAGGACACTTTGAGTTTCGAGTCATCAGTAGATGCCACTAAATCCTACATACTAGTCCTTTAAATCCCTATCAGGAAAGTTGTGTTCACTTTTAAATGGAGCTGCTAGCTTTACGCACAGTTATAAACGTTTGGAGGCGCTTTTCTGTGCTTTAGGCTACAATAACTACTGTAATAACTACTTCCTGTCAGGTATTCATTATGTCACTGTAATGCTAAATAATTGCAGATACTTTAAACTGTGTAATATCATTGAGGTCATTGCAGTATGATTTTTTTGGACTTGTTTAAAGAGGATGGTGTGACATCTGAAACTAAACTCAAAGTGGAACAATCAGGTTTGAGAGGAAACTCAACTCCGGTTTCTGGTTTGTTTGACATAAAAAAAATATGCGTGCAACACTTCTATAAACAAGCTTTGAAAACCTCTTCGTCCCAGTGCTCGTCAAAGTCAGTAGTCAGATTATTGCAGCTCATGAAAATCTAATCAGCAACATTATTTCAAACTCGATTTGTCAGGAACTCCCCGCAGCGTCCGGCTGATTGGCTGCCGTGAAGTAGTCCATGCGTGTTTTACGGCCGTTGCGCTACATGTGATCGCAATTAGTCATCCACATCAGTGTGTGTGTGTGTGTGTGTGTGTGTTTGTGTTTATAGCTTGCTTGCGTGTCTTTCTCTGTTTGTTTGCATGCTTTTGCTACAGCTCTCCTTCCTCCATCATCAACACCATCATCATCATCATCAGTGGCCCTATAACCGGCCTCCGCAACCAACTGCTTCCTTTCTCCCACAGTGCAATGAGTCACTCTATTCAACCTCAAATAAAATGAATGCAGCTTTTTATACTTGTTTTATAGTATTTTTTGGTAGGTTTCCATCCTAAATCCAATTTAAAAGCATCGATTTCGGAAATTAAACTGATTTACTGAGCATCCAGATTAGAAATGAGTCGATACAGATGTAGGGTATGTTTTAATACATTGGGGGAAAATCACCTTTTCTTCTTTTTCTTCTGTCGGCCGGATGTGTCTGCAGAATTCCTACCACACACATGGTTTCATTTAACCTCGTCCAAACTGCAGCCACCATGTTTCCCATTCATTTTTCCATCCGAAAAAAGCTGGAATTTGGCCTCAATGCACCTCACTAGTGAGCCGAGTGGGTGTGATGAGGCTGTGATTGGTCTCTGTTGTTCTGCTGTCACATTGACGACATGCAGACAGGAAGGATAATGGCTTCTGATGGGTTCAATCTTTCTTTTTTTTTTAATACATATTTTGAAAGTTAGATGCTCCCTCCTTTGTGTTGTTTACAGTCACATTGTGGAGTGTTTTTCTTCTCCTTCTTCTTCCTCTCCAACACACTGTATTCATTTTGATCTCAGTGATGGTTTGTTTTTTGCACATTTTGTGGTTTTTGCAGCTTTTATCTAAAACTGGTGTATTTGACATTTCTGTTCACCATTATCTAAAGCATTGGAAACATTTGTTAGACAGATATCTTGAGTGAGAATCCACCTACAGTGTTTCTTTCTTTTTCTGGATTTAATTATCCAACAGTGCTGCTGATGCGTGCAGAAGTTTTTTGGAAGACAGCTACACCAGAGTGTTGTTGTTGGAGTGTCTTTAAATGCAGCACCACAGAGGTTTAACAGTGGTCCTCTATTCACTGCTGCACACATTAATACAACTTTGACAGAACATATATACTTGTTAAATTATTTAGTTAATTTTACAAGTCTGTTTAAGTTTATGCGGTTTGGGGAAATCAATGGAAACAAGTGGCTCTCTGGAAGAAAACAAGTCATATTCTTTGGAAACTGTTCGACTGTCATGGGAAGTAAGCGAACACCCGAAACCATCTCAAACAACGCTGTCAACAACACATGTAGTACTCTTTCCTCTGATGGGAAACTACAGCGAGTCAATGATTCAATACTGTTGTTTACTGGCTTTCGGTGGCATTTTATAGTGATGATCGAATCAGTTTGTAGCTTGTATTTTAAAAACCAACAAAATGAATTACAGATGGGTTTCGAATCAATTTACTGTTGACGATAAATGCAATGCTTCTAATTCACTCCACTGTACATGTAACATGTAAGCTATTTAAAGGAGGAAGGAAGGAAGGAAAGGAGGAAGGAAGGAAGGAAGGAAAGGAGTAAGGAGGGAAAGAGGAAGGAAGTTAGGAGAGAAGTAAGGGAGGAAGGAAAGGAGGAAAGGAGTAAGGATGGAGGAAGGAAGGAAAGGACGAAGGAAGGGAGGGAGGGAGGAAGGAAAGAAAGAAAGGAGTAAGGAGGAAGGAAAGAAGGAAAGAAGTATGCAAGGAGCGGGGAGCAAAGAAAGAGGGAAGGAGGGGAAGAACAAAGGAAATATTAAAGAAAGAGGGAGGAA
This sequence comes from Scomber scombrus, assembly GCF_963691925.1. Classification (NCBI taxonomy): domain Eukaryota; kingdom Metazoa; phylum Chordata; class Actinopteri; order Scombriformes; family Scombridae; genus Scomber; species Scomber scombrus. The sequence continues at coordinate 29,521,879 of NC_084980.1, forward strand.
GGAAGGAAAGAAGGAACAGTCAAAAGAGACGGGGTCAGTTTGACCCGGGAGGACGACAGGAGGGTTAAACGTATCTTAACTCATCTATGACACAAGGTTGAAAGCTCCACCAGAAGTTACTAAGTGGACCTTGGATGTGCATACTTCTTCCATACTGTAATACAAGTCGATATTAGGAAAAAGGTATTATAATTATATTGTGTTTTTTTAAATATCGCTGATCTCTTTTGCTCTAAAATCATATGAAACATACTAATAGCGCTTCAACTCCTCCCATCTTGTACTTCAAACCACTTCACACCACTTCAAACAAATGCTTGCAAGGTCAAGTAGTGGACTTTGGACTTGTAAGTAAACATGTAAGTGTTGTAATTTTCCACGTAAAGATGTGATTTGACGTTATATTACTAGTATTTTTCCAACATAAAATCATATATATGAAATCAATCCCCCTTCTGGTGTTTGATATGTGCTGATTTGGCACAAATGGGCTTCGACTCTGCAGCAGCACAAAGGTTTTTTTTTAACAAGAACCATCGCTGACTGCTCTCAATTCATTCAGATTAAAGTCTGGAATAAACTTCTTTTGACTTCTGACGAAATTACATGTCATGTATCATGAATTCCAGACTTGAGCAGACGCCCTCTGTTTAGGGTAGAATAATATGTGGCACCGAGCTGGGTGGTTAAGAGGTATATAACGTCTAATTAAGGGGCTTTAAGGTCTGGAAATTCAATAAGGGGGAGCTGCAGTGAAGGCAGCAGTTATTATGACAGATGATGTTCACTATAAATTGAGCTAATGTCTCGGACATTATTTACTGTCATGTTATGAGACTCCGGTTTCAATTCTCCCGTTGGCTTTAACAGAATATGTTATAATAAAAGATTCAGAAGGAATACTGAGCAGTTTTTTTGGCTGTGTTTTGCTTGGGACTCCCTCAGACCTTTCTCAAGGATTCCTGGAGGGTCCCAGGACCACAGTTTTACAACCGCTAGTTGGGAGATTTGGGAGATTTCCAAATGCTGTAAGCAAAAGTTTCACTATTTTCCTCAGAGAGAGAGAAAAAAGCAAATGCATGTGAGGCTCAGAAATAGTTTCCTAACTGAGTTTTAGACTGTAGACTTCAGTCTTAAGTGGGTTAAAGATGAATTTGGTTGAAAAAGATTAGCAGAGATACGGCAGAAAACTGCTTTTAAAGAAAGATTGACGGATAAAAGATTAAAGTTACAATTGATGATAATTGACTTGACTACATTACAGCAGAGGAGAACTATTTGAAACACTGAATGAGGAACATTTTGAGTCTGAGGATGATGTTGGTTGGTTAGTTAGTTAGACAGCTCTGTGATGTATGAACAAAGGCTATTAACATTAGCCTGCTGGTCTCCAGAAGAGTCCTAGCAACAGTGTGATACGTGCATTTTTTTTTTATTGCATCTTTACACTGTTATCTGATATAATCTATTAAAGACTGTGTAAAGTGAATTCAGACATTTTCTTCTAAACACATTAAATAGGTCATTAATGTATTTTTATAAAAGGTGTAAAAAGCATTTCAACCATTTAGATTTGAATTGTGGAGCTAGGCTTCACAAACTGTGTTTCAACATTTCTGTGTCTGGATTTAATGGGCGGGTCTGAAAATCACCTGATTGGCATAAACCCGCCACTGCTGCTGTAGAGGTATAAATACATTCAGTGCACACTACTACTACAGTCTACAGTTAGCTGAGTTAACCGCAGAGTTAGCCGCCGATTTAGCAGCCGAGTTAGCAGCCGAGTTAGCAGCAGAAAGCTCTCAGGCCTAGCGTCCATGTTTCTAGTAGAGGTGGTGACTTTGATTGACAGGTGACACTTGGTAGGGGGCGGGGCTTCAGCGAACTCGGCGGCCACTCCCACAGCGTTTGGGAGAAGAGACAGAGGCAGACTTTTACACAACTTTGAAGCCTAATTTCATATATTTGGTGATTTTTTTTAATCATTCACATTTGGCAGGGTGGTTAACAACACACTTTTCTGTGGTATGTCAAACTCAGAACACATATTTATTATCACTTTACACGGACTTTAATGTTAATAAGCTAGCCAGTTACCATGCCAACATTAGCCAACATTAACGTGTTGGCATGGTAACCGGCTGCTAACATTCTATCTTGTAAGGCCTTCTGGAATATAACTTATGAATAGAAGTTTTCTTATGTCTTTTATGGAGGAATCCCTTCTCTGTTGGTCCTCCTAAAGTTTCCTGTGTGTGTGTGTGTGTGTGTGTGTGTGTGTGTGTGTGTGTGTGTGTGTGTGTGTGCGTGTGTGCGTGTGTGTGTGTGTGTGTGTGTGTTTTCTCCCTATCTGATGGAGGGTTTTGTGTCGCCTGTATTACACACAAGCAAATGTGTGATTTGATATGCAAAGCTATATGAATACAGTGAAGCCCAGAGACTCATTCTCCCTGTGTGTTGTTGTGCTCTTCCATGTAATTGTATTTAATGTGTGTGGTCTGGACTAACTTGTATTTGCTGCAGTTGGCTTGTATTGTGTGGGCGAACATATGGGAGGGCTCATACTTACCAAATCGGTGTGTTTGTATGTCTGTGTGTGTACTTTAGTTTATTTATGTTTTGTATGTTTTTGCTTGTTTGTATATAGAAGCTTTTGTTGTGTTTGTTGTAGGTTGTGTACTGTGTGTGTATGTGTTTGGTTCAGTGACGTTTTTCTTTGTGTCCATGTGGTTTAGTTTAAATTTAAAGGGTTAAAATGATAAAATAAACGTATGAATAACTTGCACACATTCTTTTTTTGTGGACCCAGCATCAAATTTCTGCTTTTAATCCATTTTGAGAGAATATATTAGAGGATTATGGCAAAAATGTCTAAGTGGTGTAACCATAAAAACTTTGTAATTTAATTGTTCTAAATATTAGATTTACTCTGGGTTACCATGGAGATCAGGAAACATTTACATGTTTGAAATGAAGTCATTATTAGTATAAGTCCACTTAAATACACTGTAGGTGATAAAATATGTAATATATATAATTCTTTTGTGGTTACACCATTTGACATTTTCAGGAGCATTCAGTCTTACTTTTGGTAAAAAATCATGCTGCTTTTGACCCATTTGCATGCGATCATAAGTGTGTGTGTGTGTGTGTGTGTGTGTGTGTGTGTGTGTGTGTGTGAGAGACATGGTAAAATATTTGCATCTGCAGTTAAATGAGTTCACACCGATATATATATATGTGTGTGTGTGTTCCTGTCAGTGTGTTTGTGTACTGGGATTTAATCATGTGTGACTGTGTGTATTTGTTTTGGTGTGTGTGTGTGTGTGTGTGTCATTGTGAAGCTTTCCCAGACCCTTTTTTTCCCAAAAGTCAATACAGCAAGCTAATCAGTTCCCACAAGCCCTTTGCTCTCACTCTCTGTGTGTCCAGTCATTCAAACCTGAACTCATGTTGATTGGTTGCGCTACAGAGGTTTTGCTGTGAGCTGATTGGTCCGTGCTGCATGCTGGCAAAGGTTCAAGGTGAATTTGCACCCATAGACTTCCTCCTGGCTGCATTTCCCAGACTCCACTTTCCCTCGCTTTGTTTCTATTGTGTTTTTACTCAGTCTCATCACGGAGGAACATGCTCAATACTTTCACTTTTATTTCCTTTACAATCAAGACTCAAGTTCATCAACTTGTTGTGTAAAAAGCTGACGAATAAACTCTCTCTGCTCTCTGAAAGCTTCATTAACCCTCCTGTTGTCCTCGAGTTAAGGAAGGAAAGAAAGGAGGGAGGAAGGAAGGAAAGGAGGAAGAAGGAAGGAAAGGAGGAAGAAGGAAGGAAAGGAAGGAAGGGAGGAAGGAAATGAAGGAAGGACGGAGGAAATAAGGAAGGGAGGAAGGAAGGAAGGAAAGAAGGAAAGGAGGGAGGAATGAAGGGAAGAAAGGAAGGAAGGAGGGAGGGAGGAAGGACAGAAGAAAGAAGTAAGGTAATGGGGAGGAAAGAAAGAGAGAAGGAGGGAGGGAGGAAAGAAGGAAGGGAGGAAGGAAGGGGGATGGAGGAAGGAAAGAAGGAAGAAAAGAAAGAGAGAAGGAGGGAGGAAGGACAGACGGAAGGAAGGAAGGGAGGAAAGAAGGAACAGTCAAAACAGACGGGGTCAATTTGACCCGGGAGGACAACAGGAAGGTTAAGGATGAATCTATGGACTAATAATGTGTGAATGGTCTGAATATGAACAGTGTGTGAGGGTTAAATGTTGAAGTTTCTCTCTTCTTGCTCGTGATTGGCTGAGCTAGAGCCAAGACAAATTTCAAAAACACACAAACTATAATCATGTGATCAGTTTAACCTTAGTCATAAAACAGCAACCTCCTCGTCTAAAAAGTTAATCATTAATCAAACCGATCCAGCCGTTTATAATCTCCAAGAAAAGCCTGATAGTTGTGTTAGTGTGACTCTAACAACGGGAACACATCACTACCTGCTGCTGGAAATAAAAACACAAAAGAAGAAGTGATAAAAGTGTCTGTGTTTGCTCTCCATCTGTCGCTAACGTCTGCTCCTCTGGTCAAAGTAACACAGGCTAGAACGTCTGTTTTGACTGTTCCTTCTTTCCTCCCTCCTTCCTTCTCTCTTTCTTTCCTACCTCCATCCCCTTTTCTTCCTTCCTTTTGTCCTTTTTTCCTTCCTTCCTTCCTTACCTTCCTCCCTCCCTCCTTTTCACTTTCTTTCCTCCCCCCTACCTTCCTCCCTTCCTTCTTTCCTCTGTCCTTCTTTCCTGCCTTCCTCTTTTCCTTTCTCCCTCCCTCCTTCCTTTTTTCCTCCCTCCCTCCATCCTACCTTCCTTCTTCCCTCCTTCCATCCTTCCTTCTTCCTCCCTTCCTTCCTTGACTTGAGGACAACAGGAGGGTTAAACATCTTTCAGAGAGAATGCATAATGATTAATTTCTCTTTGATATCTTGAGGTCTTCTGGGTTCATGAAACCAAGAGAAACATGAAGCACACCTGCACTCAAACAGTCCAGATCAGAAGCCGTTAACCCTCCTCTATTAAACATCAGATAACCAGTTTAGCTTCTGATCCGTTGTTCACCTTTGTTCCCTCCTCAAAGCTTCATGCTGCACTTTCATAATCAGCATTGTGATTAAACACAACATCAGTCAACATGGCCTCGCTCTAACTTCTGTCGTCAGGCTGATGTTTGACTGAGGCAGCGTGATGAGCATGAGGGGCTTGTACAAACAAGAAGCTCCTAATCTGTTTCGCTCGGCTGACGGAGGGGAACCTGCTGTTCTGCAGGTGGGGGGGGGGGGGGGGGGTTATACATGAAGCCATGGGAAAGATTTGAATCATTAACTTTCCCTTTACAGCATCGAAAGCTTTTAAAACTAGTTTAACATATTTTAACTTAGTTGCTTATTTTCTCACAGACCTGCCTACAGAAATATGTTATATACGATTTTAGCTCTATTAATAAGTACAGTATAAACATGCAAACAACCTGTATGATGGGGTAAATATTAAGAGAAGATACCATCGTTGCTATCGTCGTTTTCGGTCAGTTTGTGTCTGTTGTTTTGGACCAAACCAGCTTCTGAGTCCATTTCTAGATGAGGCCTTACCAAAGGAACTTAGCAGCTTCTTAAAAACACATTTGAACCAACAGGCCTCAAGTTAAAGCCAGGTGGGGAGCTCCGCTCCTCTGAAATGAGGCCAACGCAGAAGTAACTTAAAACTGCATTCTATCAAAAGGCCACCAGGGGGCGACCGTTTTGGTGTCAAAAGGACTTCCGTCTCTATACAAGTCAATGGAGAATTCACCAACTTCTCACTTGATTTCTAACCTCAGTAAACGTTTTCAAAATGTGTTTATGGTCTCAATCGCTAGTTTAAAGCCTTCTTCAATGCAGTATGATGTTCATTGGGGACATTTTGGCCTCCCTGATTTTATATGTGACGATAAAGCAGGGTATGCATTAGGGCGTGGCTACGTGGTGATTGACAGGTTGATTGGTTCACAGGTTCAGGAGGGCGCCTCATGCTCCTCCTGATGCCCATATAAGTAGAATCCCTGTTTTTATTTTTCCCAGCATGCACCTGAAATTTTCAAGATGGCGCTGCTCAGATCCGATACTATTGGCCTCCGAGCAGCAATCCACAAACCAATGGGTGACGTCACGGATGTTACGTCCATTATATATACAGTCTATGGTTATAACCTGTAATTATTCATCTATTTTCTTTATTTTTTGACTTTGTTCTTTGGATTCTGAGTGGCTTTATATCAGGTTGCTATACTTAATGTGTTTGGAGCATTTCAGGCTTTGAGCGTCTCAGTCTACTGGGACGCTGACGGAGGACTGCAGCTGTTTGAGTCTGCCGGTCTAGACGAGGTTAAAGTTGAGCAGCGGCGACACAGCTCTCAGACTCTCTGGAGATATCTTGCTGCATTGCTTTATTCCACTCAGTCTTTGCATGATTTCCTGAGCCTGGAGTCTGCAGCAGACAGAGCCAGTTGTTTTCCATGATCTCTCAGAGAGAAGCAGCAGCAGCAGTTGTTGTTGTATGGAGTCACAGTCTGACTGCTCCCAGTGTTTCCCATTGAAGGCTCAGATAGAGAGGGATGACTGTGGTCGAACACAACGCTGTTTGTTACGAGGAGAGGAAGTGGAATCTCTCTCAAACCAGACAGCTGCTCATTCCCGACCCCGCCGGCGTACCAATGCCCCCCCCCCCGTCCAACCATCCAACCCTCCCAAGACGTCGCCGCAGAGAGAGAGAGCATTAGCCACACATGTCGAGGTTAGGAAGGAGGGAAGGGTCACTGCCTCGGTTTGGGCTCCCAGAGCGTTAGGGGAGGTTTGTGTTGGTGTTTAGGTTCAAGGTCTCTCTCTCCCCCTCTCTGTCTCTCTCTCTCTCTCTCTCTCTCTCTCTCTCTCTCTCTCTCTCTCTCTCTGGGTCTCTTTCTCTCTCTCTCTCGCTCTCTCTCTCTCTCTCTCTCTCTCTCTCTCTCTGGGTCTCTCTCTCTCTCTCTCTCTCTCTCTCTCCCCCTCTCTGTCTCTCTCTCTCTCTCTCTCCCTCTCTCCCTCTCTCTCTCTCTCTCTCTCTGGGTCTCTCTCTCTCTCTCTGTCTCTCTCTCTCTCTCTCTCTGTCTCTCTCTCTCTCTCTCTCTCTCTCTCTCTCTCCCTCTCTGTCTCTCTCTCTCTCTCCCCCTCTCTGTCTCTCTCTCTCTCTCTCTCCTCTCTCTCTCTCTCTCTCTCTCTCTGGGTCTCTCTCTCTCTCTCTGTCTCTCTCTCTCTCTCTCTCCCCCTTCTCTCCCTCTCTCTCTCTCTCTCTCTCTCTCTCTCTCTCTCTCTCCTCTCTCTGTCTCTCTCTCTCTCTCCCTGTTTATTTGTGCAGAGATGTAGTGTTCATCTCTTCATCTCTAATTCTTGTCAAAACACTTCCAACAACATGACGTCCACCTTCAGAAAACGACTGCTGACACAACAAAGAAGCCAAAAACATAAATAAATCAAAGTGTCAAATTAACATCTTTTTTTATAATCCAGCCTCTTCATCTAAATCCTCTGTGAGAGAGTTTGACTCAGGTTTAACAGGAATGAGCAGCAGCTGGACGTTGATCCACAGCTCCCACAGCTCCCACAGCTCCCACAGCTCCCAGTCCGTGGTCCCCGCTCTTTCCCAGCTCCCAGTGTGTTGACTTTAGGATCGACCGAGGCTCGCCGTCCTTTCATGTCTCTGCTTTGGTAGAAAATCCTTCTAACAGCAGCGGTGGATTATTCTTATTATTAGTAGTTTTTCCTGCATGTTTAAAGTGTGAGAGTTTTGTGTTGAAGGGTTTCATGATGTTTATGTTTATGAGTGTTTTTTGTGGAAGTTTGACGTGTTTTTAAGTTGTTTTGAATGTGTTTATGTAAAGTTATGGAGAGTTTATGGTTAGTTTAATTGTCCCAAAAACTTCCCGATCTGATTTATTATGACCCATAATTAATCTCTACACTAATGCATATTCATAATTTGTTTGATTCCTCCTTAATGAAGCCTTAAGAGAGCAAACACAGTGTATTCTGTTTATTTAAAGGCAGAAAAGACATTCATACTCACTATTTTATGATCATTTTATAGAATATGAAGAATAAAAAACATGTTTTAATGCTGATTATTTTTAATAAATAGGTCAATTTTGTACAGTTGCATATATAAAAATGTGCATCAGCTAACCCGAATTTAGGAAGGATGCATTTTATTTCCAATTTTATAAACTGTGGTTCACTTAAAGAAATGTGTTTGAGGTTTTTAAAGCTTTTAGATGTAATAAAAAGGGTCAAATTAGCTCTTTAGTTTTGGCTCATGTGAAACAGCTGCAGATATAGAAGTCACAAAAACATTTTTTTATCTGGATTCAAGCCACAATTTACTTCATATTTAATATTATTTTCATTGCAAGCATCCAAAAAAAGACTTCTCCAGTAGTAGTGTGTTGTTGTTTGTGTGATTGGTTGCATAAGTCTTGGCCAGAGTTGAACTATATCATAACATAAACTACTGTAACTCATTAACACGTGGTGCAGATGCAACCTAATGTAACTCATATGTTCAATATGAGCAATTCTGTAAAATGACGTAGTGTTGTTTATAAAAGTCACAACTTCATGTTGCACCAAACGCTCCGATATCTCCTACAGGTGAGATTTTCTTTCCAAAGTCAGTTTAATTAAAATTCCTCTCTTCCTTCTTCCTCTTCCTTCCTTCCTTTCCCTTTCCTTTCCTTCCTTCCTTCCTCCTTTCCTTCCTTCTTCCTCCCTTACTCCGTTCCTTCTTCATTCCTTCCTTCCTTCCCCTTCCCTCCTTTCCTTCCTTCCTTCTTTCCTCCCTCCCTCCTTCTCTCTTTCTTTCCTCCCTCCTTTACTTCCTTCCTTCCTTCCTTCCTTTCCTTTCCTCCCTTCCTTCCTTCCTTCTTTCCTCCCTTCCTCCCTGAAATGTGCTTTCTAACTTTCTTGACTTTTCCACACTTTTTTTTCCCCATCTTCCATCTCTTAATAAAGTTGTGCACCTTACCTCCTCTTCTCTTCTCTTCTTTCTCTTTTTTAATCTCTCAGTAAAACCACAAACTGGATCTTTTGATGTTCAGGGTTCAGGCAATCAGCGGTGATGAATGAGGGAGACGAGGTGATGCAGAGGCTTTCTGGCACTGAGCCACAGTTTAGAAACGGGTAGTAGCTCTGTGGGTCAAAGTGTGTGTGTGTGTGTGTGTGTGTGTGTGTGTAAGAGAGTGTGTGACAGTGTGTGAGAGTGTATGAGAGTGTGTGAGAGTGTGTGAGAGGAGTGGATTAAGGGAGGAGAGAGAGCGGGGAGAAGCACAATAAGATAGTGTGGATTCCTTTTTCTTTCCCCTCACAGCAGAGAGGAAGGCGGGGGGGTTGGCACACGCTGCACACAAAGAACATGGGTTTCTCTGTATATGTGTGTGTGTGTGTGTGTTGGGGGTCTTCGGTGGTGAAAGAGTCTTGTAAAGTGTGCCGTGGGGAGGAGGAGGGAGGCAGCTTCTCTTTCTCTGCTCTCTGCACCAGAAAAACGTTAATGTGAGCGTTGGATTCGTCCGCTGCTGCACATCAGGAATGTCCGTCGGGTGGCGGCTGGTAAACAGCACACGCCTTCCTTTGTGATCCCTACAATACAACATCTTCCTTTGTTTGCATGCTTCTTTTATAGCATCAAAGAGCCAGACATCAGCCTGCCAACAGCAGAAAAAAGTCTGTTTCTTTATTTTCATCATTGTCAACAAAGACCATGAAAACACCAAAAAGCAACAACATGTTCAACACTTTCTAACTTTTCATCTGTTGCTCTTATAATTCATTAAAAACACACCTCACAAATATCAGGTTTTAGTTGTTAACTCTCCTGTTGTCCTCGAGTCAAGTGAAGGAAGGAAGGGAGGAAGGACGGAGGAAAGAAGGAAGGAAGGAAGGAACGGAGGAAAGAAGGAATGAAGGAGCGGAGGGTGGAAGGAAGGGAGGAAAGGAAATAAGGAAGGGAGGAAGGAAGGAAGGAAGGAACGGAGGAAGGAAAGGAGGGAGGAAAGAAGGAGGAAAGAAGGAAGGAAGGAAGGAAGGAAGGATGGAAGGGAGTAAGAAGAAGGAAAGGATGAAGGTAGGAAGGGAGGAAGGGAGGAAGAAGAAGAAGGAGGAAGGAAGGAGGGAGGATTTATTGGCAAGAATAAAACTCCATAATATCAGCAGACTTGTCTATTTATAACGTGACCTCATTCCAAGAGAAAACAAAGTTACAGACAGAAGAAAACACAACATAGTTTAGTCACATAAAAGCATAAAAAGCTGCATCAGACATAGTTTAAAAAGTCTCTAAAAACCTTTAAAGTTATAAGATTAAGATCATCTAGTGGGAGGAAGTAGCTGTTAACTCAGAAATGAAGTTTACCTTTATTTAAAAGAGACATAAGATGCACAGGAAATCAACGGGAGAGTTACATTTAACCCCTCCTGTTGTCCTCGAGTCAAGGAAAAGGAGAGAGGAAGAAGGAAGGAAGGATGGAAGGGAGAAAAGAGGGAGGAAGAAGGAAGGAGGAAAGATGGAAGGAAGGAAAGGAGGATGGGAAAGATGGAAGAAGGAAGGGAAAGATGGAAGAAGGAAGGAAGGATGGAACGAAGGATTGAAGGGAGGAAGAAGGAAGGAAAGGAGGGAGGATGGAAGGAAGGAAGTAAGGAAAGATGGAAGGAACGGAAGGAAGGAAAGAAAGATGGAAGGAAGGAAGGAAGGAAAGATGGAAGGAAGGAAGGAAGGACGGAAGGAAAGATGGATATAAAGCTGCAGGAGAAGGAGAGATGTTTGTTTTACAGGTGTTTTAATTAAAGTTAATAATAAAGTTAATGAATGACACTTTGTACCTGACTGAGTTATAAATAAAGTAAAGAAAGACGAGTTTCTTTCTTTCTGTCTCTGAGCGTTTTCTCACAGCAGAGATTCCTGGGATCAAACGCCGACTTCCTTTATGAGTTTTCCTGTGAGCGTCAGATTTATCTCTCCCCGGGAGATCAGAGCGGGACGAGCACACACACACACACACACACACACACACACACACACACATAGAGACACCACACACAGAGAAACACACACACACACACACACACACACACACACACACACAACACACACAACACACACACACACACAAACACACACACACACACACAGCTCCCCTCCACTTGATCCACTGCTGACACTGCAGACCTGAGCTTTACCCTGTGAGTGAGTGTGTGTGTGTGTGTGTGTGTGTGTGTGTGGTGTGTGTGTGTGTGTGTGTGTGTGTGCTTCACTTCACTCTAAATCCATTCATACCCCCCCCCCCCCCCCCCCCCTCGGCCAGGTGCCCCTCTCTCTCTCTCTCTCTCTCTCTCTCTCTCTCTCTCTCTCTCTCTCTCTCTCTCTCCACACAGGACGACTACGTTAGATGAGGGGTTTGTGGGTCAAAGGTTGCTCATGTGCCTGGCTCACAAAGACAGAATAGTGGGGGGGCTGTGTGTGTGTGTGTGTGTGTGTGTGTGTGTGTGTGTGTGTGTGTGTGTGTCTTTCTATGTATGACGCGTCCCTCACAAAAGCGCAGCGTTTGTTTTT
>NC_084980.1:29533707-29553707 GCF_963691925.1 Scomber scombrus
GTATAGAGACGGAAGTCCTTTTGACACCAAAACGGTCGCCCCTGGTGGCCTTTTGATAGAATGCAGTTTTAAGTTACTTCCGCGTTGGCCTCATTGCAGAGGACCGGAACTCCCCGCCTTATTTACAATACAATAATGATGTTTTATGAAGAGACAAAGCTATATTTAAAGGCTGGTTTGGTTTAGGAATAAAAAATCCTGATAAACGTGGGTCAGAGACTCTATTTAGATCCATAAAACTTGCAAAAATGTCTTTTTTTTTGGGATGTTGCAGATTCAGAATGTCTGAAATCGGCAAAGACTTCATCCTCAAGTCTGACTTTACTTTACTTTTACAAGCTGCTGCCTCTCCTCCCGTTTAACTAAAGCTGTTTAACCAAAACCAAAACAACCCCCCCCGTCCCACAGATAATAACCTGTGTGGCGTGAGGCTGGATTTACTCCCCTCGCCCCTCCTGACACAGACTTCCTGCAGCAGAGGCTCACTAACAGGAGGACGGGCCGCTGAGGGATTTAGGGTCATGTTGAGCCGACGTATTGTCCACGAAAGATTTAGAGGCAGATTAAGACATTCTTATCTCCTGGCTGCTGCTGCTGCTGCTCGCTGGAGCTAATGAGCCTCCACAGCAGAGCATGTTTAGAGCCACGCTGATTCACACTCAGATCCACTGTGAGGGTTAGAGGGTTTAGTTATAGTGAAGAACCAGCTTTAACCCTCCTGTTGTCCTCTAGTTAAGGGAGGAAGGAGGAAGGAAAGAAGAAGGAAGGAAGGGAGGAAGAACGAAGGAAAGGAGGAAGAACGAAGGAAGGGAGGGAGGAAGGAAGGTAGGAGGGAGGGAGGAAGAAGGAAGGAAGGGAGGAAAGAAGGAGGGAAGGAAGGAAGGTAGGAGGGAGGGAGGAAAGAAGGAGGGAGGGAGGAAGGAAGGAAGGAAGGAAGGAAGGTAGGAGGGAGGGAGGGAGGAAGGAAGAAGGAAGGAAAGGAGGGAGGGAGGAAGGAAGGTAGGAGGGAGGAAGGAAGGAAGGAGGGAGGAATGAAGGAAGGAAGGTAGGAGGGAGGAAGGAAGGAAGGAAGGAAGGTAGGAGGGAGGAAGAAAGGAAGGAAGGTAGGAGGGAGGGAGGGAGGAAGGAAGGAAAGGAAGGAAGGAAGGACGGAGGAAAGAAGGAAGGAAGGAATGAAGGAAGGAAGAAGGAAGTAAAGGAGGGAGTAAGGAAGGAAGGTAGGAGGAAGGAAGGACGGAGGGAGGAAAGCAGGAAGAAGGGAGGAAGGAAGGAAAGAAGGACAGAGGAAAGAAGGAAGGGAAGAAGGTAGGAAGGAATGAAGGAAGGGAGGGAGGAAGAAGGAAGGAATGAAGGAAGGGAGGAAGGAGGGATGAAGGAAAGGAAGGAAGTGGGGAGGAAAGAAAGAGAGTATGAGGGAGGGAGGAAGTGAGGAAGGAAGGACAGAAGGAAGGAAGAAAGGGGGATGGAGGAAGGAAAGAAGGAAGGGAGGAAAGAGAGAGGAAGGAAAGAAAGAGAAGGAGGGAGGGAGGAAGGACAGAGGAAGGAAGGAATTCATTCATGTAAACCTGGATTATAAAGTTTAGACCAACACAGTCTCTTCTTCTTCTTCTTTGCTTTTCATCTTTTCTTTTTGTTTATCCCTTTTAATAACTTTCTCTTATTTCCGTCTCTAGTCATGAATCATTTACTCTTCTTTTCTTCAGTTCAGTTTTTTGCCTCCTCTCCTCTTTCTTCTTTTCTCTTCTTTTGTGTCTTTTTGTCTCTTATTAAATGATTTCTCTTCTCTCCTCTTTTGTCTTCTTTTCTTCTTTCTGTCTCTCCTCTTTTAAAACGTTACTCCCTTAATCATTAAATCATTTCATTCTTCTCTCCTGTTTTTGTCTCTTTCCTTCTTTTCTTTTTGTTTTCTACCTTTTAATAACTTACTCTTTAGGCTCCTCCACTCTTTCACCTCTCTGCTTTCTTCTGCTTTTCTCTTTTTTTGTGTCTTTCTGTCTTCTATTAAATCATTTCTCTTCTCTCCTCTTTTATCTTCCTTTCCTTTTCTTCTTTCTTTCTTTCCTCTTTAATACTTTACTCCTGTTATGTTTCGTCTCTAATCATTAAATCATTTTATTCTTCTCTCCTGTTTTGTCTCTTTCCCTTTTCTTCCTCACTCTCATCAATCTTTCTTCTATCTCTCCTTCTCTCACTTTGTCTCTTTCTGTCTCTTATGTTCTTTTCATGTTTTATAGTATTTCACTTTTTTATCTCTTTAATTCCCTCTCTTATTTCTGTCTCTTCTCTCGTTCTTCCTTCTCTCTCTATGTATTTATTTAACCCTCCTGTTGTCCTCGGGTCAAGGAAGGAAGGAAGGAAGAAGGAAGGAAAGGAGGGAGGGAGGAAAGGATGAAGGAAAGAAAGGAGGGAGGGAGGGAGGAAGAAGGGAGGAAGAAGGAAGGAAGGAAGGGAGGAAGGAAGGTAGGAGGGAGGGAAAAAGGAAAAGAGGAAGGAAGGAAAAAAGGACAGGAAAGAAGGAAGGGAGGAAGGTAGGGGGGAGGAAAGAAAGAAAGAAAGAAGGAGGGAGGGAGGAAAGAAGGAAGGGAGGAAGGAAAGGAAGGAGGGAAGGAAAGAAGGAAGGAAGGAGGGACAAAGGAAAGAAGGAAGGGGTGAAAGAAGGACAGAGGAAAGAAGGAAGGGAGGAAGGAAAGGAAGGAAGGAAGGAGGGAAGTAAAGAAGGAAAGAGGGAGGGACAAAGGAAAGAAGGAAGGGGGGAAAGAAGGACAGGAAAGAAGGCAGGAAGGAGTGTAGGAGGGAGGGATGGAGAAAGGAAAAGAGGAAGGAAGGAAGGATCTCTCCTCTATGTAAATCTCTATAGAGAACATGAATAATGAGGTATTAATAACGTCAGGATGAATCCAGACGGAAGCTTTAAGTTTTCACTGTGAGAGTCGATCGGGTTAAAAGCTTTAAGAGGTTTTAGTTTCAGCTGCTTCAGTTTTACTCTCCAGCAGCAAAGTGAAGCTGGAAGAGACACAGGTTCAATTCCTGAAGCAGAGAATATGTTTAAAGGCTGTTTTACCCTAAAGCAAGACGATGATCCACGATGATACGATGCGTGCGTGCGTGCGTGCGTGCGTGCGTGCGTGCGTGCGTGCGTGCGTGCGTGCGTGCGTGCGTGCGTGCGTGTGTGTGTGTGTGCAGGGTCCTAATGAGGTAAATCATCATTTTGTGAATTGAGGTGATGTTAAAATGAAGGATTAGGGTTTAAGTTAGGCTGTCAACAAAGAATGGAAGTCACTGCAATGTCCTAACAGAGATAGCTGAGCAGTGTGTGTGTGTGTGTGCGTGTGCATGTACATGTGTGTGTGTTCCTGCCTGCTGTCTGTTCAGTGTAAGAGGAGACGAACATCACCTGTTCAGCTTCAGAGCAGATGTTACTCTTTGTGAGGAAGACACTGCTGACCAATCACTGACGAGCACCATATCTATAAACACTGCCCACTTTAGTGTGTGTGGGTGTGTGTGTGTGTGTGTGTGTGTGTGTGTGTGTGTGTGTGTGTTAAATCATGACTATTCTTCATGCAATCATAGATAAAGGCCTTTTATATAAGTATATTTTAGCCTAGTCTGTCCCGCTTTTCTTTTATTTCTGTCACTTCCTTCCAGTATAAAGTCCATTTCCACATCAGCGTCTCTGAGTCCGGTCACACTCACCACTCTACTGAACTCTCATTCATGAATCCCTGCTGGTTCTACTGGTGTAAGGATCTTATAAATGAAACTCAACACACTCCTGCAGATGTTCCTCCAGCAGCTCTGAGGGGTTTAACTCTGAGAGGAGAGACGGTCATGTGACACCTATCAGACACACTGATTGGAGTTTAACCCTCCTGTTGTCCTCAAGTCAAGGAAAGAAGGAAGGAAGAAGGAAGGAAAGGAGGGAGGAAGGAATGAAGGGAGGACGAAGGAAGGAAAGGAGGGAGGAAGGAAGGAAGGGAAGAAGAACGAGGAAGGAAAGGAGGAAGGAAGGGAGGAAGAAGAAAGGAAAGGAGGAAGAAGAAAGGAAAGGAGGGAGAAGGAAGGAAAGGAGGAAGGAAAGGAGGAAGAAGGAAGGAAAGGAAGAAATGAAGGAAGGCAGAAAGGAGGGAGGGAGGAAGGAAGAATGGGAGGAAGAAAGAAGGAAAGGAGGGGGGAAGGAAAGGAGGGAGGAAGGAAGGAAGGAAGGAAGGGAGGAAAGGAAAGAAGGAAGGGGGGAAGGAAAGGAGGGAGGAAGGAAGGGAGGAAAGGAAAGAAGGAAGGGAGGAAGGAAGGAAAGAAGGGAGGAAGAAGGAAGGAAGGTAGGAGGGAGAAAGGAAAAGAGGAAGGAAGGACAGAGGAAAAAGGAAGGGAGGAAGGTAGGAGGGAGGGGGAAGGACAGACGGAAGGAAGGTAGGAAGGAAAGAAGGAACAGTCAAAACAGACGGGGTCAGTTTGACCCAGGAGGACGACACAAAGCTTAAATGAAACCCTCGTATGAGGTTGTGCAGCCATGTTTGGTCTTTAGAGGTAAATATGTGACTAATGTGTAATATGTGTTTTTGTGATGATGTCGTTGGGGGTCGCAGGTCGTTGGGGGTCGCTGGGTTTCCTCTCGTCTTGATCGGGTTTCAGTGTTTCTGACAGTCTGAGCTGACTGCAGGACAATACAGCGGGACATGAATAGTGATTCAAAGAGCAGCTGCTGCTTCAGAAGAGGATGATGTTGTGGAGAGGAGGAGGAAGAGGGGGAGAGGGGGGGGGTGGGGGTAGGATGGTTACCTGTGGGCTCAGTTTTCCCTCCTCAGGAAACATAATGAACAGTT
The DNA here is from genome assembly GCF_963691925.1 of Scomber scombrus. Classification (NCBI taxonomy): domain Eukaryota; kingdom Metazoa; phylum Chordata; class Actinopteri; order Scombriformes; family Scombridae; genus Scomber; species Scomber scombrus. Next base: position 29,538,531 of record NC_084980.1, read on the forward strand.
TGATTCCTCCTGAAGGAAAGGAAGGAAGGAAGGTTTTATTCCTCCTGATTGCTGGCATGAACGTCTGAGCTGTTATTAAATGTCATGGAGGAGAAAAGTTCCCCCGAGCTTCTCTGTTCTCCTCTGAAACAGCCGATAACCTACCTGAAGAGATGGAGGGAGGGAGGGAGGGAGGTAAGGAAGGAAGGAAGGAAGGAAGGAAGGAAGGAAGGAAGGAAGGAAGGAAGGAAGGAAAGAAGGAAGGAAAGAAAACAAGGAAGGAAGGACGGAAGAAATGAACAAAGGAAAAGAAGACAGGAAGGAAGGAAGGAAGGAAGAAAGGGAGGAAGGACAGATGCAAGAAAGGAAAGAAGGAAGTAAGGACGGAAGAAATTAACAAAGGGAAAGGAGGCAGGAAGGACAGAGGGAAGGAAGGAAGGAAAAGAAGACAGGAAGGAAAGATGGAAGAAAGGGAAGGAAGGAAGGAAGGAAGGAAGGAAGGAAGGAAGGAAGGAAGGAAAAGAAGACAGAAAGGACAGATGGAAGGAAGGAAGGAAGGAAAAGAAGACAGAAAGGACAGATGGAAGGAAGGAAGGAAAAAAGGAAGAAAGGAAAATAAGACAGGAAGGAAGGAAGGAAGGAAGGAAGGAAGGAAGGAAGGAAGGAAGGAAGGAAAAACGGAATGAAGGAAAATAAGACAAGAAGGAAGAAAGGAAGGAAAGATGGAAGGAAGGAAAGATGGAAGGAAGGAAGGAAGGAAGGACAGACGGCCGGAAGGAAGTAAGGATAGAAACAAGGAAAAAAGGACAGAAGAAATTAACAAAGGAAAAGAAGACAGGAAGGACAGAGGGAAGGAAGGGAGGGAGGAAGGAAGGAAGAAAAGAAGGGAAGGACAGATGGACGAAGAAAGATGGAAGGAAGGACAGACGAACCAAAGAAAGGGAAAGAGAGATGGAAGAAAGGAAGGGAGGAAGAAAGTGAGGAAGGAAAAGAAGACAGGAAGGCTAGTGGGCCGGATCGGACCCCTCGGCGGGCCGGTTCTGCAACTTCTTCTTTTATCACTTCTTCTTTCTGTGGACTAAAGTCGTCTAATTGCTGAACACATAAATGTGAATTCACTTTCCAGCAGATCCTTTAAAGTAAGAACAACAAAGTTGATCCAGGCTGATCCAGGAACAGAGCCCCCGTTTATCCCCCCCCCCCCCCCCCCGATGCTGTCTAATGGCTTTGTTTCATAGAGATTTACTCCAGTTAGCATCTGTCGCTACAGGCTTAGCGCCCGGACCCTCCTCATCTCCGCAAAGACAACTGGACCAATTAGAAACCTGATTATGTTGATGAGGAGACGGTCTGTCCTCCGCTGAGAGTCTGCTGAGGCGGAGCCACGCTGTCCCCTACATAAAGAAACAGGAAGACAGATAGCGGCCATGTTTAATGCGCTGCTGTGTTCGGCCTCGTAGAGCCAGAGAAAGGAAAACTTAAAGTTACGACGTAGAACTGAACAATGTGAAATAAATCAGCTTTATAATTACAATGGTTTAAACTAAACTGTCCTGATGTAACTTTACACTGTTAACCTGATGAGCTCATAGTACTCAAAATGTATGTAGAAACTGATTACATCATCATTTTTTTGTTAAGTTTCTGACACTAACTTGAGATTTAAAAATGATATAGTAAAAAATAAGTTATATAAATATAAAAATGTAATTATTTTGTAAAAAAAAATGTAATTATATTGTAAAAAAATTAATTATATAAAAAATTAATTATACAGTAATAAAAAATAAATTATATAAATATAAAAAAAAATTTATAATAAAAAATTAAATTATATAAATATAAAAATAAATTATAGAGTAAACATAATTATGTAAATATAAAATAAAAATGTAATTATATAGTAAAAAAATAAGTTATATAAATATAATAAAATAAATAATATAGTCAAAAAATAATTATGTAAATATAAAAATGTAATAATATAGTAAAACAATAAATTATATAGTAAAAAATTAAATTATATAAATATAAAAAAATAATTATACAGTTATAAATTATAAAGTTATTTTAAAAAGCAACTATTAAAAGTTTTAAAAATTAATTTAAATGCAGTGTACTTAAAAATATGTTTTAACATATGAAGTTAGTTTAGTTTCTCTGTACTTAATTATTTTGATTCAATAGTACTTCATTAAATACAAATCTACATATACATAACCCATAAGCTAATGAAAGTTTCTATTCATCTAAATTGTAGGAAAACTGATGAAAAACACAGACAGAGAGCAGTTTTACAAATATAACCGATACAAACATTTATTTATACTGAACTTAAACATGTTGGCATTTCTATTATGACAAAACATATTACATTTATTAGTCAGGAAAAACTCTGAAATCAGTCAATTTATCAGCTTTACTGGGCTCATTTTAAACATATTGAAGTAGAAGGGATTCAATGCAGGTGAGCAGGTGAGATGGTGAGACAGGTGTGAGGTTTGTTTACAGCAGCTAACTCTCCTCTGCAGGATCCAGGACTGACTGTTGACTGTAAACAGTGTTTACATTGAGCTCAGTGTAAAAGGTCACTTATCTCTGTGTGTTTCCTGTCAGCGGATGTAAAGCTTCAGAGTAACAGAGAACATTACACCAACACAAACACTGGTGTTATAATGAGTGGGAATCTTTTAGTTTAGACCTCCTGGGTCAAAACTGACTGTTAATAAAGCATGAGGTATAAATTATCACCCAATTCACTGTTAGACAACCTCATTCCAACCTCAATCCAACTTCATTCCAACTTCATTCCAACTTCATTACAACTTCATTCCAACTTCATACCAACTTCATTCCAGCTTCATTCCACTTCATTCCAACTTCATTCCCACTTCATTCCAACTTCATTCCAACTTCATTCCCACTTCATACCAACTTCATTCCAACTTCATTCCAACTTCATTCCAGCTTCATTCCACTTCATTCCCACTTCATTCCCACTTCATTCCAACTTCATTCCCACTTCATTCCCACTTCATTCCAACTTCATTCCAGCTTCATTCCAACTTCATTCCAACTTCATTCCCACTTCATTCCAACTTCATTCCAACTTCATTCCAGCTTCATTCCACTTCATTCCAACTTCAATCCAACTTCATTCCAACTTCATTCCAACTTCATTCCAGCTTCATTCCACTTCATTCCCACTTCATTCCAACTTCATTCCCACTTCATTCCAGCTTCATTCCACTTCATTCCAACTTCAATCCAACTTCATTCCAACTTCATTCCAACTTCATGTCAACCTCATTCCAACTTCATTCCAACTTCATTCCAACTTCATTCCAACTTCATGTCAACCTCATTCCAACCTCTTTCCAACTTCATTCCAACTTCAATCCAACCTCATTCCAACTTCATTCCACTTCATTCCAACTTCATTCCAACTTCATTCCAACTTCATTCCAACTTCATGTCAACCTCATTCCAACCTCTTTCCAACTTCATTCCAACTTCATTCCCACTTCATTCCACCTCATTCCAACTTCATTCCAACTTCATTCCAACTTCATTCCCACTTCATTCCCACTTCATTCCACTTCATTCCACCTCATTCCAACTTCATTCCAACTTCATTCCAACTTCATTCCCACTTCATTCCAACTTCATTCCAGCTTCATTCCACTTCATTCCAACTTCAATCCAACTTCATTCCAACTTCATTCCAACTTCATGTCAACCTCATTCCAACTTCATGTCAACCTCATTCCAACCTCTTTCCAACTTCATTCCAACTTCAATCCAACCTCATTCCAACTTCATTCCACTTCATTCCAACTTCATTCCAACTTCATGTCAACCTCTTTCCAACTTCATTCCAACTTCAATCCAACCTCATTCAAACTTCATTCCACTTCATTCCAACTTCATTCCAACTTCATTCCAACTTCATTCCACTTCATTCCACTTCATTCCAACTTCATTCCAACTTCATGTCAACCTCATTCCAACCTCTTTCCAACTTCATTCCAACTTCAATCCAACCTCATTCAAACTTCATTCCACTTCATTCCAACTTCATTCCCACTTCATTCCCACTTCATTCCACTTCATTCCACTTCATTCCACTTCATTCCAACTTCATTCCAACTTCATTCCAACTTCATTCCACAGGTTTTACACATATCTTTGTCAATAGGCCTCATTTAAATGAAACTATGCCTCGTTTTTGAGTTTAAAAAAGTTGAGTAAAAAGTATAAATTATTTTAACTAAATTTAAGATAAGAGAAAAAAATATGTTATCACAGACTGAAACATGTCAAAGTTTAGTCAGGATACAGTTTTTAAACCATTTAAAAATGTTATGAGCAGCACATAATCACACCTGTTGTCTTCTCGATCAAAATGTACCCGATAAGGTTTGACTGTTTATAAAGCATAAAGGTATAAATTATCACCCAGTTTTACGTTATACCTTTTAAACCAACTTTATTCCAACTTATTACTACAGGTTTTACACATATCTTTGTCAATAAGTCTCATTTAAATTAAATTATACCTCATTTTTGAGTTAACGCCTATTCTACGGGTCGAAATTGACCAAAGAACAACAGGAGGGTTGCTCTGTTTTATTTTCAGGCATATCCAGTATAAGGTTCAGGTCCTGTTGTTCTCACCTGGAGAGACACACAAGCCAAACCACAGGAGTAATAAACCCACCAGGTTGTGAACACAGACCTCTGATGAAGCCCCGCCGAAAAGCCTCGATCACATTTCGTTGCATCTGAAAGACGTTTGTGTGACGTTCGCTTTCCCCTCCGAAGCGTCACTGAGGCAAGAATGTCAGAAATGAGGCCTGGCAGGATACTGTGAGGGTGGGTGGTGGTTGTGGTGGGTGGGGGGGTTATGGGTGTTAATGTGTGCGTGTGTGTGGGGGGGTCAGATGTGATTGACTCCACAGACAGAGACCGACTGTCTTCAGGAAAAGTTGCCCCGAGCTGATCGGTCACAGCGGGTCAACGACCAGCCGCTAACAATCCCTGAGCTCAGTGTGTGTGTGTGTGTGTGTGTGTGTGTGTGTGTGTGTGTGTGTGTGTGTGTGTGTGTGTGTGTGTGTGTGTGTGTGTGTGTGTGTGTGTGTGTGTGTGTGTGTGTGTGTGTGTGTGTGTGTGTGTGTGTGCGTTTAAGACATTTTCACTGATGATCTCAGTTTTGTTTTTTTATTCCCGATGAAACTCATTCCTCTTTATGCGTCCAGAAACCAGATGTAGAAGAGCAGAGACGATAGTAGAGCTGTAGGCGATGTGGATAAAATCAAATATCACGATATTTTTTTTGCCATAAACCAGAAAAAACAGCTTAAAATCTCCATAAAGTAACAAAAAAAGTCTTAAACTGTGATCTTGACTGATGTTTGAGATTTGAGCTGCCGACCAAAATGCTTAAAATTATTACGTTATAAGTCCCAACTGAGTAAAAAGTGCATGAAAATGACCATCACTGTTTTGGTTAAACTGCTCGCAACCTGTAACAAGGTAGACATTGCTTGGCTTTAAAGAACCATAATTCCTCAGTTATAACCAGGTGGGGAGTTCCGGTCCTCTGAAATGAGGCCAACGCGGAAGTAACTTAAAACTGCATTCTATCAAAAGGCCACCAGGGGGCGACCGTTTTGGTGTCAAAAGGACTTCCGTCTCTATACAAGTCAATGGAGAATTCACCAACTTCTCACTTGATTTCTAACCTCAGTAAACGTTTTCAAAATGTGTTTATGGTCTCAATCGCTAGTTTAAAGCTTCTTCAATGCAGTATGATGTTCATTTGGGACATTTTGGCCTCCCTGATTTTATATGTGACGATAAAGCAGGGTATGCATTAGGGCGTGGCTACGTGGTGATTGACAGGTTGATTGGTTCACAGGTTCAGGAGGGCGCCTCATGCTCCTCCTGATGCCCATATAAGTAGAATCCCTGTTTTTATTTTTCCCAGCATGCACCTGAAATGTTAAAGATGACGCTGCTCAGATCCGATACTATTGGCCTCCGAGCAGCAGTCCACAAACCAATGGGTGACGTCACGGATGTTACGTCCATTTCTTAAATACAGTCTATGGTCACAACAACATAATATTCTACTACAAGATGTCGCAGTAAAGGTTAAAAAGCAGTGAAACACATAATGAGACATGTGTGTTCCTAATCTTTGTGGTGTTTGGCTGCTCTTCCTTTTCCACCTAGAAGCTAATGTGGTTAAAAGTCTTAAATAACAGCTACTGTACAGTCAAAAGAGCCCAAAATACTCATAATGACAATGAGGACATCTTTCGTCTTCTGGGTCGAGGACTTAAAATTCCCTTTCAAAATATGGATTAAGTGAAGTTTAATGCCTGTGGAGAGAATGATCTTAATCTGTTGATGCTGTTTTTCTGTCATTGAGCCTTCGCTGTGTTATTTAGAGCGTATCTCCTCCAGCGTCTCTCGTTAAGCTGTTAGACCTCCTGCAGAGCGATGATAATTTGAGGTCTGCTCTTAATTAACCTCACTGACTCTTCCTTTTGCTCTATACGAGACCATCCTGTGGTCTAAAAAAAGCTGCTTTAAATTGCCTGTTTGAGGGAGGATTTACTGGAGGAGGCACTGAGCTGAAGTTAAAGCCAACAGCATGTTTAAGCCAAGATGTTGGGGGCTTTTTATTTAGTGTTGTGTTGATATTAGTCTGTTTTGACTGTTCCTTCTTTCCTCCCTCCTTTTCTACCTTCCTCCCTCCCTTCCTTCCTCCCTCCTATTCTTCCTACCTTCCATCCTTCCTCCCTTCCTTCCTTCCTACCTTCCTACCTCCCCTCCTTCCTCCCTCCTTTTCTACCTTCCTCCCTCCCTCCCTTCCTTCCTCCCTCCTATTCTTCCTTCCTTCCATCCTTCCTCCCTTCCTTCTTTCCTTTCCTCCCTTCCTTCCACCCTTCCATCTTTCCTTCCTCCCTTCCTTCTTTCCTACCTTCCATCCTTCCTCCCTTCCTTCTTTCCTTTCCTCCCTTCCTTCCTCCCTCCCTCCCTCCTTTTCTTCCTTCTCCCTTCCTTCCATCCTTCCATCTTTCCTCCCTCCCTTCTTTCCTTTCCTCCCTTCCTTCCTTCCTACCTCCTTTTCTTCCTTCCTTCCTTCCTTCCTTCTTTCCATCTTTCCTTCCTTCCATCCTTCCTTCCTTCCTTCCTTCCTTCCTTCCTTCCTCCCTCCCTCCTTTTCTTCCTTCTCCCTTCCTTCCATCCTTCCATCTTTCCTCCCTCCCTTCTTTCCTTTCCTCCCTTCCTTCCTTCCTACCTCCTTTTCTTCCTTCCTTCCTTCCTTCCTTCTTTCCATCTTTCCTTCCTTCCATCCTTCCTTCCTTCCTTCCTTCCTTCCTTCCTTCCTTCCTTCCTTCCTTCCTTCCTTGACTCGAGGAAAACAGGAGGGAGGATTTACTGGAGGAGGCACTGAGCTGAAGTTAAATCCAACAGCATGTTTAAGCCAAGATTTTGGGGGCTTTTTATTTAGTGTTGTGTTGATATTAGTTGCTCAGCGCTCCTTGTTGTTGTTGCAGTTTATCAAAGTCTGAGTGGGAGTGTGCTGTTCCTTTGCCTTAGTTCTCTATTTAGTGTGTACTTTACAGAAGAACAAGTAAATCATTTTAATACTTTTACATGAAAATTCGCCAATATTCACAAAAAAAAGAAAATATCTCCTTTTTATAGTTACGCCAACATCTATAGAACTACATTATTGGACTGGATTTGTCTGTCATCTAGAAAACCGGATCATAAATATCGGAAATTCTGCCGTTAACATTCATTGAACCCTAATTTTCCCCCATCCAACCAGTCCAACAACACCAAACCAAGTGGTTACCAATGATTATCTGATTTGGCTTCTATATTTATGATCAAACTGACCTTTTAGTAACTATTCATCATACAAAATGACACTTATTATAACACTATATTGCATCCATCCTTCCTTCCTCTCCCTCTTTTCCTTTCTCCCTCCCTCCTACCTTCATGCCTTCTTTCCTCTGTCCTTCCTTCCTTCCTTCCTTCTTTCCTTTCCTCCCTTCATTCCTTCCCTCCTTCCTTCCTTCCTCCCTCCATCCCTTCCTTCTTCCTTCCTCCTTTCCTTCCTTCTTCCTCACTTCCTTCCTTCTTCCTCCCTTCCATCCTTCCTTCCTCCCTTCCTTCTTTCATCTGTCCTTCTTTCCTTCCTTCCTCCCTCCCTCTCTCCCTCCTTCCTTCTTTCCTCCCTCCCTCCCTCCTACCTACCTTCCTTCTTTCCTCCGTCCTTCCTTTCTTCCTCCCTCCTTTCCATCCTTCCTTTCTCCCTCCCTTCCATCCTTCCTTTATCCCTCCCTTCCATCCTTCCTTCCTCCCTCCCATCCTTTCTTCTTCCTCCCTTCCTTCCTTGACTCGAAGACAACAGGAGGGTTAACTATATAAAATATAGTATATAAAAAGCAAACTTTTAGTATACTGTCTCAGTTTTAGTATAAAATAAGTAAACTCGTAGTACACTTGAATAAACTACTTCTTGCTTCAGGAGGTTTTTATTTCTTTTATTTCTTCCTGTAACCATCAGACTAAACTCAGCAGATGAACTTAACTCTCTATTTGATACTGATATTAACGTTGTGACTACTGTTACTAATGTTTAGACTGAAGCAGCATTAATGACCTTAGAGGGGCTTGAAATCCCCAAACGTCTCCACCCTGAAATGTTTCAACACAGAGGAAAAAATCTGAAACATCCTCGACTCCAGATGTATTCTTCTGCTCTTCTGGCTTGAAATATGTTTTTTTCCTTTCAGTTTAAGAGGTCGAACATACAAAACATGCAGATATCTCCAACAGAAAGTGGTATCTATGGTGAAATACGATGTCAGTTTAAAGGTATCTGAGGGTTAACTCATCTTTAAAGCAGTTATCACTAGTTTTGACTTTGTCTATAAGCCAAACATTGGACTGGGAGTTCAGCCTCGTCTTCATAAACAGATGATAAGCAGCCTCGTTTTTCCTTTTTTTTAACCAGCTCAGGCTCTTTATTTACCATCTACCTGCCATATGTCGCCTCTGTGGAGGGGAACATGAACTCACACCTACAAGAAGAAGATATTGTGTCTTCAGGATACAGTTAATGCTGCTTTTATATCAAACTAAATTATTATATTGACAGAACTACAGTATGTGACTCAGGATCAGTAGAGATAATGGACGAAAACTATTTAAACAGACGCATTATAACACTCTTTAACTACCTTAAATTGCCTTTTTTTAACCCAAAAACAAACAAAATAAAGACAGAGCACCATTCATAAATACCTTAAACTACCAAAGAAATCAATACTCAGCATATCCTAAGTATGAATGAAAGCTTCAAATTATATGACCTAATTTCCCAATTTGGGTTATCATGTTTTATTTCTATAGTTTATCTGCATATATGTGATTTATGAGGTCAAACATTTTAGAGGATTTAACACTTTCTTTAACTTTATTTTGATCTTTCTACTTCCTTCTTTGGTTCTTCATCCCCTTTGGCCATCATTGTTCTACTTTGAAAGAATCACTGTCCTTTCTTTTCCTTTTTTCCTTCTTACTTTATTTCTTATAGCCTCATTTTCCCCCCGTCTACTTCCGTTTTTCCTTCATTTTCTGCTTTTTCTGACCTAGAAAAGCATGAAAATCCCCCAAATTGGATGCAATGCTGAAAACAAAACTTATCAATTTAACTTTGGATACTAGAAACTTTATTACAGCTTACTTTCTTTTGCTTTATTACACCTCCTTCTGGTTCCTTACTGCTGTTTTTAATCTCTCTTTCAAACATTTACCTTTTTAATATTTAGCAAACATTCCTTAAAGACACCTGCACTTTTTCCAGTCTCTCACTCTCTCTTTAACCTCCAGGCTTTTTTCCTTTCACACTCCACAACCCCTTTAAGTAACGTGAGATAAAATATGTCAGTTAGGATTTGCCCAGCTGTAAATCACACCGTTAAACAGTTTGACCAGTCAGTCACCAGAGAGAGAGACTGTCAGCATCCACAGATCAGGTGCAGAACTTTATGATTCCTGTCAAAACATCAGCAGCGAGTCGTAAATCACATCATGCATCTGCCTCCGAGCCGTGAGAAGCTGCAGACTGAAGACACCTGAACGCCTCGATCTGATGAGATGTTAGGGGAAAAAAAGTCACATAGTTTTAATAGTTTGAAAGTCTAAAGCAGGAGTCTAAAGCACTAATTTTCATTAAAGTGCCACATACATGTGGGCCGGATCATTAACAAGATGGAAGGAAGGAAGGAAGGAAGGAAGGAAGGAAGGAAGGAAGGAAGGAAGGAAGGAAGGAAGGAAGGAAGGAAGGAAGGAAGGAAGGGAGGAAGGAGTCAAGGAGTGAGGAAGGATGGAAGGATGGAAGGAAGGAAGAAATGAGAAATGGAAGGAAGGAAGGAAAAGAAGGAGGAGAAGGAAGAGAAGACAGGAAGAAAAGATGGAAGGAAGACTGGACAGGTGGAAGGAAGGAAGGAAGGAAGGAAGGAAGGAAGGAAGGAAGGAAGGAAGGAAGGAAGGAAGGAAGGAAGGAAGGAAGGAAGGAAGAAAAGAAGGAAGAGAAGACAGGAAGAAAAGATGGAAGGAAGACAGGACAGGTAGAAAGAAAGAAGGAAAAGAAGACAGAAAGGAAAGATGGAAGGAAGGAAGGAAGGAAGGGAGGGAGGGAAGGGGGAAGGAGTCAAGGAGTGAGGAAGGAAGGGCAAATGGAAGGAAGAAAGGAAGGAAGGAAAAGAAGACAGAAAGGAAAGATGGAAGGAAGGGAGGGAGGGAAGGGGGAAGGAGTCAAGGAGTGAGTAAGGAAGGGCAAATGTAAGGAAGAAAGGAAGGAAGGAAAAGAAGACAGAAAGGAAAGATGGAAGGAATTAAGTAACAAATAATGAAAAGAAGGAAGGAAAAGAAGACAGGAAGTGGGCCGGGGTGGACCCCTCGGCGGGCCGGTTGTTGGCCCACGGGCCTCATGTTTAACACCCCTGGTCTAAAGTATCTGTTCATTCTTCACACGCTGCTGTCAGTCTCAAGATTTGCCGTCTTGGTCCGTTTTCTTTTCCCAGCTGGTTTCTGTTATGTATCGTCATTACTGCGGTTCCAAAACTATGCGTTGCGAATGGTTGTAATGTTTGCTATGTGATGCTGGAATGTTTTCTAGTTCATCCCTGATAAAAACATCAGGAGAATAACGGAGGGAAATTCCTGCTTGGGTTGTTTATTAAGTTGAAGTTTGAAGGAATGGGAGGATGTGTCATATAAAATCTTTTCTCTCTGAGCTTCTGGAAGTTCGAGATCTTTTTCACGAGTCTATGAAAGGTTGTTGTAGTCTCGTGGTCAATCGGTCGTAAAACGAGCCAAATGGATCTAAAAATAAAGATGTGAAACTTGTGGAGTTGCAGCTGGATGAACAAACGATCCACGACCAGGCCGGACTTTAGCAGGAAGTTGACACGGATCAGCTGCTAATAACACTTCAGTGCAAGGTTGAAAGTTTTCCCATGATTTTAAAATGATTCTTGGGAAATATATATCACTCTAAAACTTGGAAACACTTAAAGGTTGAAGGCTCATTTCACGCTTTGAAAAGTATGCACATGTTTTCAACATAACCTCTTATCAGTATTGACCAGTGGGGTCAAACTCATGTTAGTTCAGGGGCTGGACCAGTAAAATAATAGCATGATAATCTAAAAATAATATATAACAATAAACTATCCTGATAAGAGATGCTGATAAAAATGTATCCAAGTGGAAAAATTTGACTCGCAATGTTATTTATATTACCCAGTGAGCCAGATAGGACCCCTTGGGGTAGGTCAGTTCTGGTCCGTGGGCCTTATGTTTGACACCTCTGATATAGACCATAGTCTGTATAATAAGATGGACACAGTGAGGTGTGATGTCACCTGTTGGTTTCATTCAGGTCCTCTAAAATGATGTCAACGTGGAAGTAACTTAAAACTGCATTCTATCAAAAGGCCACCAGGGGGCGACCGTTTTGGTGTCAAAAGGACTTCCGTCTCTATACAAGTCAATGGAGAATTCACCAACTTCTCACTTGATTTCTAACCTCAGTAAACGTTTTCAAAATGTGTTTATGGTCTCAATCGCTAGTTTAAAGCCTTCTTCAATGCAGTATGATGTTCATTTGGGACATTTTGGCCTCCCTGATTTTATATGTGACGATAAAGCAGGGTATGCATTAGGGCGTGGCTACGTCGTGATTGACAGGTTGATTGGTTCACAGGTTCAGGAGGGCGCCTCATGCTCCTCCTGATGCCCATATTAGTAGAATCCCTGTTTTTATTTTTCCCAGCATGCACCTGAAATTTTCAAACCAATGGGTGACGTCACAGATGTTACGTCCATTTCTTATATACAGTCTATGGTTTCATTGGAGCTGGTTTGAAGCCCAGAGTTGCAGCTTATGGTCGGCACCATCTTTACTGTTTGGAGCCAGGAGCTTCCACATAATGATTGCTGAGTGTTGTGAAAGACAACACACTGTAACCTTGGACCTAAGCTAACAAAAATTGTACTTATTCAAGGGCCTGGCAGTACTGACTGAGACCTTGTTGAAAGGAAAACATTGGACATTTGTGGAGTTTTTCTAGAGAGAGGTTGATGCTTTGAATGGAAGCCAGTTGGAGCATCTTGCAGCCATTGGTAGCACTTGAAGTGGTTTTTGCCGTTTGCTCTGTTGTCCGATTTCGGGATCTTCTACATGTCTAATTAATAGTTTTAGTTTACAGATTTATAACTTTGTAATTCTTTCACAGTTATTTTGTTAAAGTTTTGCCACACAGATGAACTTCAAGCTGATTTCAAGTGAAAAGTAACAAATGGAAAGAAATGCAGCAGTTAAAACAATGATCTTGTTATTAACTGTAAAACCAGCAAGTCACAGTCAGACTTAAGTTAATTTTGACAGCTTCACTATTGAGATTTCTTTGTTTCAACTCATATTTCTTTTGCATATAAACAAACTGATACATACTGACCGACTTTTGTCCCTTAACACTGAGATCTTACCTCCTTGAATTCAACCCAACTCCTTCAATTCATGTTCTGTTACCGTCAAAAAAGCTTCAACTCACTCACAGTCTGATCGTTTTTGATGTTGCTCACAGCTCTCTATTTATATTTCCCACTATCTCCAGGTCTACACCTACAAGCAGAATGCCTTGACCAGACAGAAGGTGCAGCCGATGCACCACAGCAGCATGAGAGGGGTGGAGGACATGGCGACACTGGAGGACCTTCATGATGGCGCCATCATGAACAACCTCTTCCTGCGCTACCAGCAGAGACACATCTATGTAAGTTTCCCAAAAAAGCTTCAACACACTCGATGACTATGATTGTCAGACTGGCTGAAGCTTTTTGGACTGCTCTGCAATGTCAGTTTAGTTTGTTAATGGCTCTTGTTGAGCATTTGAAGAACTCAAAAAGAACGATGCTGAACCAGATGAGTCTAAATCTGGGAAATATGAAGTAATATGGGGTGCACCAATGATAATCTTTCTACACAGCTTAAATATTACACTTTTTTAGGAGATTGCATTGGAAGATTCAAAGGAATATGATAGACAATTACTCTCAAAATGGTCTAATTAGCTTTCTCTGTTTAATTTAAAGGTGCAGTGGGTAGAATTGAGTGTCATCTGAGTTTCTGGCTCAAAACAGTCAACGAATTAGATTCATTTTCTGTCAATGGACTGATTGTTGAAGCTAAACTGATGTTCAGGTTGTTTGGCTCTAGTATCTGTGTTTAGATTGAAAACATCAGATCTGATAAAAGAGACTGTTCTTCCAGTCTTGCGGTATCAGCAGTGATGTTGTCTGTCAGGCTATGCCGCCTTCTTTAAAAAAAGATCTACACAGGAATCTGTCACGCATGGCTGAGGTTGCCCAATCGTTACATAACAGCAGAGATAGCCGTCTAGACGCGGGCAGATAAGTGAGTAGATGGATCTCAGAGAACAGGTTGAGAGACGAGGATTCGCAGGAGTTCACGGCCTTCCTGAACAAGTCGAAACTGCCTGAACAGTTTTAATATGAGACATTTTGTGCCGAGCTGTCACACACTCGAGGTATGCAGTGATTACAGTGACGCTGCCCTCGGATATCCTGTCAGAGAAAAAAGAGATTTATGACCAGCTGCAGACAGTGAAGGTTGAGCTCACTGGTGTGAATTTGATTGGCAGGTTGTTTTCTTTTACTGTGTTGAGTTTACTGCACATGCTACATGTATGAACACAGCAGGTTATTTTACGACCAGGTTCCAGAAATGCAAACCAGTCTGAGTGCTTTTTTTCAGTTTTTCATTACTTTGTACACAGAAAACTCATTTTTTAACACATTTTAACCAGTAGAATTACGACTTTCCAGGCACTGATTTCACTTTTATTCAAAATATTTGCATTATAATCTGGTATATTATCTTGAAATATGGATCTGCTCCTGTGCAGAATTGGCACATTTGCTCAAACTCACTCAAATTTGATGCTGAATGTGTCAAAATGTCTGTAAAAATGTGTTTAGCAACTACATTAATAGGCTGACAAATTTCCCAGTGAATCGTTCATCAGAGCGTAATTGATGACATCAATGATCAAGTAATTAAAAATCAGCAGAAGGTTTATTACATCTGAAAAGTAGATCCACAAAACCAGAAATTACATAAAAACTGAAGGAAAACACAAAATTATTAAGAAAAGTATTAAACAAAAAAAATGACTAAAGGGGAAAATGAAAAGAAAGAATAATTTATGACAATTTTACATGAATTTGAAAGTCTGTTCTGATCAGAGACATTCAAATGTTTATATTTACATGAACTTTCACTGTTACACTGTGTCATTAGATGATTTTTCTATTGAAATAAACATTTAAACCTGTAGTATTACATCTTTCTAGGCACTGATTCCACTTTTCTTCAATATATTTGGATTACAATCGGGACAATTATCTTGAAATATGGATCTGCTCCTTTCTTTAGACAAAGACAAAGAAATAACAAAAGGGGGAAAATTAATAATGAAATAAAATACAATAAAAAACAGTCAAGAAAAAAGATAAATCAGACATTAAAATGTTTATATTTAGATGAACCTTCAGTGTTTGACTGTGTTTTTTAAA
>NC_084980.1:29558707-29563042 GCF_963691925.1 Scomber scombrus
AAAAAGACATTTAAACACGACTAAAAGTGTTAAATTGGAAGTAAAATGGATCTAAGACAGATAAAAACAGGAGAATAACAATGAAGGATGGAACGGTCCATGTGAGCGTTCAGCAAACGTGATCTATGTGTTTGACCCTTTTGTCTTTGTTTAAAAGTGTTCGAGCTGATAAATGGTTTTAAGGTGAGGGTGGATTTCTTGGAACTCTAAAAAACTAGAAAAATATGATGATGAATAACATCAGCGCACACACACACACACACACACACACACACACACACACACACACACACACACACAGACAGACACACACACACAGGTTTCTACATAACTGTCACGTTTCTGTAATCGTTCAAATATGCCACATTTTCAAGAGTTTAGGACTATTGTACACAGCAGGAAGTCTGATTCAGGAAATAAAGATGATACAAAATAAAGTTAATTAGCAGAGAAAAACTTTATTATTTTCTTCTGCATGGAGACAAAGTCAATAACTAATGAAATGGATCAATACATATTAAATTCATGTCAGTTATCAGCAATTATTTGGCATTTTTATACATTCAGAAGTGATTTTCATTCTTCAGAGAACCAGTATGTAAAGATAATAGAGAGTGTAGAGCAGGCATGTCCAAACTATTCCACAAAAGGTCATGTGGCTGCAGGTTTTGTTCAACCAATCAAGAGCACATGAATTCAACCAATCAACTGTCTGAAGACTGAGATCAGCTGATTAAATAAGTCAAGTCTGGTGTGCTCCTGCTTGGTTGGAATGAAAACCTGCAGCCACACGGCCCTTTGTGGTAGTTTGGACATGCCTGGTGTAGAGTGTAGGTCATGAGTTGTGTGTTGAGTAAACCTACAGGAATGGTCGTGGTCTTCCTCAGCTGTGCACCATGCAGTCTTGTCCGGTCAGGACATCGGGGGGGGTTGGAGATGTTGAGCGTGCACCATGCAGCCTCGTCCGCTCAGACATCGGGGGGGGTTGGAGATGTTGAGCGTGCACCATGCAGCCTCGTCCGCTCAGACATCGGGGGGGGTTGGAGATGTTGAGCGTGCACCATGCAGCCTCGTTCGGTCAGACCTCCGGGAGGGGTTGGAGATGTTGAGCGTGCACCATGCAGCCTCGTCCGCTCAGACCTCGGGGGGGGGGGTTGGAGATGTTGAGCGTGCACCATGCAGCCTCGTCCGCTCAGACATCGGGGGGGGTTGGAGATGTTGAGCGTGCACCATGCAGCCTCGTCCGCTCAGACATCGGGGGGGGTTGGAGATCGTTGAGCGTGCACCATGCAGCCTCGTTCGGTCAGACCTCGGGAGGGGTTGGAGATGTTGAGCGTGCACCATGCAGCCTCGTCCGCTCAGACCTCGGGGGGGGTTGGAGATGTTGAGTGTGCACCATGCAGCCTCGTCCGCTCAGACCTCGGGGGGGGGGGGGGGTCGGAGATGTTGAGTGTGCACCATGCAGCCACGTCCAGTCGGACCTTCGGGGGGGGGGTTTGGAGATGTTGAGCGAACAAAGCATCCGACTTTAAAGACTGTTTCATGTTTTGGCTCCAACTCAGCTGTGTTATGGAAAAAACACTCACAGCGTTGCCTGCTCACCTCCAGGCATGGTGTCATCAGTGTGACTACCCCCAAAACAATGGGGGGGAGTGTTTATAATGTTAACGTAGCAGACAACCATATAAAGAGATCGGTCATGGGCCGATGTTGCACAGGGTGAAACAAACTATTGGAAAACTGAGTGTTCAGATCAGTCTGGAGCTTTTTACTCTCAGGAATTACTTGTATATTTTTTTAATCAATCAATCAATCAATCAATCAGATGATCTCTCTTTTTTCCTTCCTTCCTTCTTTCCTTTCCTTCCTTCCTACCTTCCTTCTTTCCTCTGTCCGTCTTCCCTTCTTTCCTCCCTCTTTCCTACCTTCCTTCCCTACTTCCCTCCTTCCTTCCCTCCCTCGTTGCTTCTTTCCTCCTCCCTTCCTTCCTATTAACTAATATAAAGTTAAAAAATAAACTTTATACTGGTTAAACGAGTAATTAAAGTATCATAATTTCTTCGACCACTAGATGGCGTCTGTCACTCCAACGTCTCTACACGTCATTTTTGGCGACTGAATTTACGACCTATATAGTGTTGTTTTCTTGGACGGACTGGCTCAAACATTTCCTCCTCTCCACCTCTGACTTTGCCAACTGTGGGAGCAGAACGGGTCATGTGACTCGCTCGGCTTATTTTAACAAGTCGGTGTGTCTGCTGTCGGCCCCGCTGACAGACTGCAACGGCCACAGCTGCTGCTCCACTTTCACAGAGTCTCAGTAACCATGACGATGAGGAGGAATGTGGGAGGAGCCTGAAATGTAGAGAAAGAAACTCTCAACTCACAACCGAGCAAACTGTTCAGAGACCTGATGATTAAACATCTGCAGAACTGCTTACATGTGCATTCTTTCCATCCTTCCATCTTTCCTTCCTTCCTTCCTTCCTTCCTTCATTCCTCGTTCTTTCTTTCCTCCATCCCTCCCTCCCTCCCTCCTACCTTCCTTCCTTCCTTCTTTCCTCCATCCTTCCTTCCTTCCTTTCCTTCCTCCCTCCTTTCTTCCTTCCTTCCTTCCTTCCTTCCTTCCTTCCTTCTTCCTTCTTTCCATCCTTCCATCTTTCTTTCCTTCCTACCTTCCTTCCTCGTTCTTTCTTTCCTCCCTCCCTCCTACCTTCCATCCCTCCTCCCTCCCTCCCTCCCTCCTACCTTCCTTCCTTCCTTCTTTCCTCCATCCTTCCTTCCTTCCTTTCCTTCCTCCCTCCTTTCTTCCCTTCCTTCCTTCCTTCTTTCCACCCTTCCTTCCTTCCTTCCTTCTTTCCATCCTTCCATCTTTCTTCCTTCCTTACTCCTTCCTCGTTCTTTCTTTCCTCCCTCCCTCCCTCCCTCCCTCCCTCCCTCCTACCTTCCTTCCTTTCCTTCCTTCCTTCCTTCCTTCCTTCCTTCCTTCCTTCCTTCCTTCTCCTGTCTTCCATCATTCCTCCTCCTTTCCTTCCTTCTTCCTCCCTTATTTCCATCCTTCCATCTTTCTTTCCTTCCTTCCTTCCTTACTCGTTCTTTCTTTCCTCCCTCCCTCCTACCTTCCTTCGTTCTTTCCTCCATCCTCCCTTCCTTTCCTTCCTCCCTCCTTTCTTCCCATCCTTCATTCCTTCCTCCTTTCCTTCTTTCCATCCTTCCATCTTTCTTTCCTTCCTTCTTCCTTCCATCTGCTTTCACGGGCAAAATCCTGCTCCTGATTTTCAAGAAAATATAAAAGAATTTCATGTTTTCTTTAAAAAAAACTTTCTACATGAACTGAAACTTCCTTGTAACTTGTAGCTGAAGCTCTGATTACTGTCAGATGTGGAGAAACGTTACTCTGCCAACAAAGTGTCTCGCTTCACTAAAAAGTCCTCCGATGTCATTTCCTTTAGGCTGTGTGTATACCTGTGTGTATATATCTCTCTCCCTCTCTCTCTGTCTCTCTCTCTCTCTTCCTCTCTCTCTCTTCCTCTCTCTCCCTCTCCCTCTCTCTCTGTCTCTCTCTCTCTCTCTTCCTCTATCTATCTCTCTCTCTCTCCCTCTCTCTCTCTCTCTCTCTCTCTCTCTCTCTCTCCCTCCCTCTCTCTTTCTCTCTCTCTCTCTCTCTCTCTCTCTCTCTCTCTCTCTCTCTCTCTCTCTCTCTCTCTCTCTCTCTCTCTCTCTCCCTCTCTCTCTCTCCCTCTCCCTCAAGCAAACTCTCTGGTGCTTATGTCACTTCCTGTGAGAGCAGATTTAGACCAGACATGGCTACCGTCCAGTGGCTTTCACTTGGAGATATTTTAGTTAGAAACATGTCAGAAATAGAATCTGTGCATCGGTGGAAAGTGACAAAGATGTTATGGCATGTGTGGTTGTATTCAGAAGTGTTTGGACGAGTTTGTTCAGACATCTGTTACTTGTTGAATTATCTCACTAACAGCATAGAAAGGATTTGTCAGGAGTCTGGTAGACGGATCACTGTTGGATCAGTTCATTGGATGTGCAACTTTTATTATGATTAGAGAAGAAAACTCTCTCTAATCATTTGGGTTTATTCGCTAGAGGGAAAATCCAATCTTTGTTGCATTTATACATAATTTTGAAAATCAAGCCAAGAAAACAGCTACGAAACAAAGTAAGTTATTATATATTCGTAACACCATGTAAGGAAGAAAACTACAAACTGCTTTAGTCTGAATAAAAACAAGGTAATCAAACATGATTCCTCCAATACTTCAGAATTATCACAAATATAATATATATATAATCTGAGAGTACATGTAAGACTTTGAAGGG
>NC_084980.1:29563242-29565742 GCF_963691925.1 Scomber scombrus
AGGGGGGAAGGAAGAAGAAAAGGAAGGAGGGAGGAAGGAAGGGAGCAAAGGAAGGAAGGAAGGAAGGACGAAGGAAAGGACGGAGGAAAGAAGGTAGAAGGGAGGAAGGAAGGGAGGAAAGAAGGAACAGTCCAAAACAGACGGGGTCAATTTGACCCGGGAGGACGACACGAAGGTTAAACCCAAATTGCTCCCGTTGCCATGCCAACTGTGTATGCATATGTATGAATGAATGAATGTGACATGTAGTGTAAAAGTGCTCTGAGTTGTCATAACAACTAGAAAACTACTATATAAGAAGAGTCCATTTACCTCCAGCTTGCTAACTAACTAACCTGTGGGAATATGTGCACTACACGAGTGAAGGACACAGTGTACTAACAGAAGTATGTGATTTGAGTCTACATCCATAATATCCACAGCATGAGTGACAGACTGTTTAAAAAAAAAAAGCTCTATAATCCACTTCCCCATTGTCCGTCTGTGTGCTCGGTCTGCTCCGAACCATCATGTGGTGAAACAAAGCACATCTGGAGCAGCTACTGACGTGTTGAGCAAAGTGATATTGCAAAACAGAAGCAATGCACTTTGTCATATTTTGGCGTAATGTTGGGTTGTTTTCGGGAGGAGGAGGAGGAGGAGGAGGAGGAGGAGGAGGAGGAGGAGGAGGAGGAGGAGGAGGAGGAGGAGGAGGAGGAGGAGGAGGAGGAGGAGGAGGAGGAGGAATGTACTGAGTTTAGCAACGTGTGACTCAATGCTGTTTAATACAAGCAGGAATTCTGTACAGAAGTGGCTTCAATCTAAACTGTGCCTGTTTGGTGTGGATTTTCCTTTATTATAGCCACAAATACCACAAATCACAATTTACAGGAATACAACATCCTAATGATTGGAAGTCCCACATTCAGTTTCCCGTTAGCTCTGGTTTGTTCTCCGCCAACTCCTGAGTCAAACATGAATCAAATTAAAATGTAAAGTCACTGGAATTAGCTTAAATAGTTAGTTTTCATCTGTTGTGCCTTGGCAGATCAGTACCATAGACTGTATATAAAATGGACGTAACATCCGTGACGTCACCCATTGGATTGTGGACTGCTGCTCGGAGGCCAATAGTATCGGATCTGAGCAGCGCCATCTTGAAAATTTCAGGTGCATGCTGGGAAAAATAAAAACAGGGATTCTACTTATATGGGCATCAGGAGGAGCAAGAGGCGCCCTCCTGAACCTGTGAACCAATCAACCTGTCAATCACGACGTAGCCACGCCCTAATGCATACCCTGCTTTATCGTCACATATAAAATCAGGGAGGCCAAAATGTCCCAAATGAACATCATACTGCATTGAAGAAGGCTTTAAACTAGCGATTGAGACCATAAACACATTTTGAAAACGTTTACTGAGGTTAGAAATCAAGTGAGAAGTTGGTGAATTCTCCATTGACTTGTATAGAGACGGAAGTCCTTTTGACACCAAAACGGTCGCCCCCTGGTGGCCTTTTGATAGAATGCAGTTTTAAGGTACTTCCACGTTGGCCTCATTTCAGAGGACCGGAACTCCCCGCCTGGTAGGAACAGACAGAAAGAAAAAACAAACAACAACAAAGTGACAAATCAGCACAATTAGAGCAACAAGTTGTTTAAAACAGACAGACATGCAAGGTGTTAGACATACAGAGAACTTACAGTGCAGGTTATATAGTAGTTATATAGTCGTCTAGTTTGAGGTTAAAACCC
Source organism: Scomber scombrus (assembly GCF_963691925.1). Taxonomy (NCBI): domain Eukaryota; kingdom Metazoa; phylum Chordata; class Actinopteri; order Scombriformes; family Scombridae; genus Scomber; species Scomber scombrus. The sequence goes on from NC_084980.1 coordinate 29,564,977, forward strand.
TCAAACACTCAAATGTAAATGTGGATATCACGTTTCTTGCGTCACCTCTGTGGTATGACTCCGAGACATTGAGTATTTGGCACCAGGTGTGGAGGACAGAGGGGGGGGAGGGGGGCTGCGGTTAATCACATCAACCAATAAGGTGGATTGGGGGTTTGGGGTTCGGGGGGGGGGGGGCAGGTACTGATGAGAGTCACAGCCAATTAGCTCTCAGGCAGGTTTTTACCGCCGTGGAAACTTTTACCAGGACGGAGCGACGAGGGGAGCTAATTGAGTCCAAATGGTTGTAATTCATGGAGTTAAGAGGAGAGGCATGACTTTACCTAAAGGCTTCTTTCTTTTTCTCTTTTTCTTTTTCTTTTCTTTTTTTTAACTCTCAACGTCTCGGTGTGAACTTCTTCTCTCCCTCCGGACCTGAACGTGACTCCACTCATAATGTTTTTCTTGGGTGAAACATGTTCAGGGCAACAAGTCTGACCTCATAAATCACAAATATGCAGATAAACTATAGAGATAAAACATAATAACCCAAATTTGGTAAATTAGGTCATATAACTTTAAGTGTTTATTCATACTGAGTATTGATTTCTTTGGTAGTTTAAGATACTTGAATGAATGGTGCTCTGTCTTTATTTTGTTTTTGGGTTAAAAAAAGGCAATTTAACCTTCCTGTCGTCCTCCCGGGTCAAATTGACCCAATCACGTTTGACTGTTCCTTCTTTCCTTCCTTCCTTCCTTCCTTCCTTCCTTCCTTCCTTCCTTCCTT
>NC_084980.1:29570742-29605742 GCF_963691925.1 Scomber scombrus
GAGAGATGAAGATGATAGGAGGAGAGATGAAGATGATAGGAGGAGAGATGGAGGAGACAAAGATGCTCTGTTCCTCCTTTAATGCTTTTCATCTCCACCTCCAGGCCAGAGCTGCTAATGTGTGTTTATGGGAACACGGAGCCGAGCTTTAATGAGATTTTCACTTTTGGTCCACGTTGCAAGTCGGCAAAAAAAAAAAAGTTGTTGTTGTTTTTAGAAAGTTTGAGAGAAAGTGAAGATGAAGTTTATGATGAATGAATACGAGAGGTTTGTACTGCACATTACTGCTCTGTGTTGTTTTCTGAGTCAGTCTCTCTTTCTTTCCTTCCTCCATCCCCCTTTGTTTCCTTCCTTCTGTCCTTCCTTCCTCCCTTCCTTCTTTCCTCTGTCCTTCTTTCCTTTCTTCCTCTCCCTCCCTCTTTTCCTTTCCCCCTCCCTCCTACCTTCCTTCCTTCCTTCTTTCCTCTGTCTTTCCTTCCTCCCTTCCTTCTTCCTCCCTCCTTTCCTTCCTTCTTCTTCCATCATTCCTCCCTCCCTCCTTTCCTTCCTTACTCCCTCCCTTCCTTCCTTCCTCCTTTCCTTCCTTCCTTCCTCTCCCTCCCTCTTTTCCTTTCTCCCCCCCTCCTACCTTCCTTCCTTCCTTCTTTCCACTGTCCTTCCTTCCTTCCTTCCTCCCTTACTTCTTCCTCCCTCCTTTCCTTCCTTCTTCTTCCTTTCCTTCCTCCCTCCTTTCCTTCCTTCCTTCCTCCCTCCCTCTTTTCCTTCCATCATTCCTCCCTCCCTCCTTTCCTTTCTTCTTCTTCCCTTCCTTCCTCCCTCCTTTCCTTCCTTCCTTCCTCCCTCCCTCCTTTCCTTCCTTCCTTCCTCCTTTCCTTCCTTCCTTCCTCCCACATTTTCAAGCTGATGACATGAGAAGCAGCAGATCTAAAAACACTAAAACGATGCTGAACCATAAAACATTTGTCAGTTTATTAAGTCGGTTCCAGCTTCTCGAATGTGAAGCTTTTTCTACTTTTCTCTCTTTTTATTCTGGTGGGAAACTTTAACTTTCATTGAGGGTTTTTTGTCATTTGAGTTTTGGACTGAACCATTTAATTAAAAGCGTCTCTGGAAACTTTCTCACAGTTTATTTCACACTTTATAACTTTAACCAATTAAAGTTGACCTTTTGGAGTTTTTCTTGCAAACAAACAAACAAATCATTTATGGTGAAAAGAAAGCTAAATGTTGAGCTCTCTGAACAGGCTGAGTAGATGTAGTAGTGAGATCATGTGACGTCATTGGAGCTAAATGGGGATTTTATGACTCTTTGCTGCTGGAGAAATTAGATTATGTGGCTCGTCTGTGCTTCTACCTGAGCAGTGACAGGCATGTTGATGATATGATCAGCTGTTATTAAATGAGGAGCGAGGACAGATTGGATAGGAGATGTTCGGTTTTTTAAAAATTGATGAATTAGTTGTGTAGTAGACGCACACATCCAGACCAAAAAACTACATCTACTGTAGCTCCCAATGCAGGTATAGTTTAATAGGAGTTATACCTGCATTGGGAGTAAGCAACAAAAAACAACTGTATTGTTCTCGATTCACCAATAAATGTGTTAATATGGTGTTTGAAAATGAGACACTTTCTCTATTTATGTAACAAATAAGAACAAATAAAAATAACCAATGTAAGTTTCTAGAGTCTAAAGATGACGTCTTTAAATGTCGTATTTTAACAATCCCAAATCTATCAAATCCAAAGGATAGATGATCAGTTCTTTGAGAAGTTAAAAGTAGAAGCAGGGGTGAAGGCTTCTGTCACACATGAAGATGGGGAAAAAAAAGTCCCAAAAAAAGTCAAAGCGGACTCCAACATGTGCAGATAGAATAACTTTATTATTAGAGCAATGTGTTTTTGGTTTGCAGCCTTCATGCAGAGTCATCATACAACACATTACAAGCAGTGGTTTAAATAGGTAGGGTCACTTTATTGATCCCTGTGGTGTTTTACAGTCTGATGGATGATGCTATGACAACAAGGTATAAAAAATATACAAAAAATAACTAATTATATGCATCCAGACATGAAACAGCCAATGCGTTATCTACCAAGATGGGTTTGGTTTATGGTCATGTGACTTCAGGCCAATCATTGTCCCAGATAGAAGCTACATTTTTGGCGTATTTTGCTTCTTTTTTTTAATTATTCTGTTGCTGAATTAATCGACTTTTGTTTTGACTCTTTCAGCTTTATTTAAATCATTATAACAACATTGTAGTTTTATCTATTTCCTGCACTTGTTTCTGCAGATTGATGAAGATAAATATGATGCACATGTTTTCATTGTCTATTGCTTTATTCCTCTCAGTTTGACATATCGTCTCATGTATATGTTAATCATATAAAGGCTGTGCTCTGTCGTATTGTATCCAAAGTCTAACCCTATACTCCTCTTCCTCATCCTCTTCCTCTTCCTCCTCAGACGTACATCGGCTCCATCCTGGCAGCAGTGAATCCGTACCAGCCGCTGCCGGGCCTGTACGAGCGTCCGGCCGTGGAGCTGTACAGCCGACATCACCTGGGAGAAATCTCACCGCACATCTTCGCCGTCGCCAACGAGTGTTACCGCTCGCTGTGGAAGAGGCTGCAGAACCAGTGTGTCCTCATCAGGTGGGACAGAACTTTAACTCTTTGAGATGTTATTCAGGGACGAAAAGTTCAGGATGAAGTTTAAAGATGCATTAAAAAAAACACACAAAAAAACTGATTTACAACCATTTAACCCTCCTGGTGTCCTCGAGTCAAGGAAGGAAGGGAGGAAAGGAGGAAGGGAGGGAGGGAGGGAGGAAGGAAGGATTGAAGGGAGGAAGAAGGAAGGAAGGGAGGGAGGAAGAAGGAAAGAAGGAAGGAAGGAAGGTTGGAGGGATGGAGGAAAGAAGGAAGGAAGGAGGGAAGAAAAGAAGGACAGAGGAAAGAAGGAAGGGAGGAAGATAGGGAGGAAGGAAAGGAAGGAAGGAAGGAGGGAGGGAGGGAGGGAGAAAGGAAAAGAGGAAGGGAGGAAGGAAGAAAAGAAAGACAGAGGAAAAAAGGAAGGGAGGAAGGTAGGGGGAGGAAAGAAAAAGAGAAGGAGGGAGGGAGGAAGGAAAGGAAGGAAGGAAAGAAAGAGAGAAGGAGGGAAAGGGAAAGGACAGAAGGAAGGAAATAAGGAACAGTCAAAACAGTCCTCCGACACACAGGTTAAATGTTGTTTCTTCATCACTACATCCTCACAAGTTTCCTTATTTTTGCCGACTTGGAATATCTGCTTCCTCGTCAGTCAGAGGTTAAAATCGGACTCTCTGATTGGCCGCACTGCTCACTCAGTCGCTCTGCCCTCAGTGTGCCAAACGCTTTGATCCAGTTTCAAGGCTCCTGGGCAGTTTGGCCGTCGCTCTGAGGATCTGAGCTCTGCATGCTGTAACACACACACACACACACACACACACACACACACACACACACACACACACACACACACACACACACACACACACACACACACACACACACACTCTCTGTCACTATCTGCATCCTCTGTCCGCTGCTCAGCTTCCTCACATCCTTCCTCTGGACGACTTTCACATCTGCCGTCGAGCCCATTGTGTTTCCAGACAGACGGAGACGCTTTCTTTTCCCCCGCTGGCTTCAAACACACACACACACACACACACACACACACACACACACAACAAGTTATTTTTACCTTTTTAGAAATGATAATATTTATGGTCCCCTCCTGATTTAGCAGAGAACGGATGTTAGAGGACATTGCTCCCATTGTGTTTGTGGTCATCGAGGTATCCTGAAGACTTTATTCATCCTGTTGGCAGCAGAATAGTCACATAGCATCAACCATAGACTGTATATAAGAAATGGACGTAACATCCGTGACGTCACCCATTGGTTTGTGGACTGCTGCTCGGAGGCCAATAGTATCGGATCTGAGCAGCGCCATCTTGAACATTTCAGTTGCATGCTGGGAAAAATAAAAACATGGATTCTACTTATATGGGCATCAGGAGGAGCATGAGGCGCCCTCCTGAACCTGTGAACCAATCAACCTGTCAATCACCACGTAGCCACGCCCTAATGCATACCCTGCTTTATCGTCACATATAAAATCAGGGAGGCCAAAATGTCCCAAATGAACATCATACTGCATTGAAGAAGGCTTTAAACTAGCGATTGAGACCATAAACACATTTTGAAAACGTTTACTGAGGTTAGAAATCAAGTGAGAAGTTGGTGAATTCTCCATTGACTTGTATAGAGACGGAAGTCCTTTTGACACCAAAACGGTCGCCCCCTGGTGGCCGTTTGATAGAATGCAGTTTTAAGTTACTTCCGCGTTGGCCTCATTGCAGAGGTCTTTCTCAATACCAGCATAACCTCTGAGTTAGTTGCTCAGTGTGAATCAGTCACATGTGGCTGATTGCATTACTTTTTCCAACATTGTGACGTATTATTGCATTTCTACATGATTAATAACGATGCTAGATGCCTTACTTACATTGTATTCTGATGCATTTCATCCGACTCATCGGCCTGAATCATTAAAGTGAGATTGCAAAAGAGTGGATTGTCCCTCTTGTTATTTACAGCTTCAGATGCCAAGAATGTATCCAGATGTTGACCATCCAAACCGTTTCATTAATCAGATTTATTTAGATTAAACTGAACTATCCAACCTTTCCTTGTCTTGTCTCTTGAAGTGTAAAAACATCACAGGTCAGTCAGGATTAACAGCTATAAGTGTTTATTTATTTATTTCTGCCTGTAGTGATGTCTTCCAATGTCATTATTATAGTCCAGAACTCAAAATGAACTATTATGAATTAACCCTCCTGTTGTCCTCAGGTCAAGGAAGGACAGGAGGAAGGGAGGAAGGAAAGAAGGAAGGAAGGAGGGAAGGAAAGGAGTAAGGGGAAAGGGAGGAAGGAAGGAAGGAAGGACGGAAGGAAAGGAGTAAGGAGGAAAAGAGGACGGAAGGAAAGAGAGAATGAAAGGAGGAAGGAAGGACGGATGGAAGGAAGGAAGGAAGGACAGATGGAAGGAAGAAAGGGAGAAAAGAAGGAAGGAAGTAAGGAGAGAAGGAAAGAAGGAGAGAAGAAGGGAGGAAGGAAAGAAGGAGAGAAGAAGGGAGGAAGGAAAGAAGGAGAGAAGAAGGGAGGAAGGAAAGAAGGAGAGAAGGAAGGAAGGGAGGGAGGGAGGGAGGAAGGAAGGAAGGAAGGGAGGGAGGGAGGGAGGGAGGGAGGGAGGTACTATTTTTTGACCTGAACACAGATTAACTCATGAAGAACCTGCAGCTTTGTGTTTGCAGTCTTACCTCACACATACTGCAGGACACAGAAACTCCTTTGTGTGGCAGGATGTTTGTCAGTGGGAGGAATATGTGGCACAGTGAACACAGCGAGGCGTAAACACAAACATGTCAGAGTGTCGTTGGAGGAAAAGCTGCACAGTGCCGCCATTCTGCTCCCAGAGATGCATCGCTGCTATTGATCTGCTTCCTGTTTGGAGTCTTATTCATTTCTCCTCATTTTAACCCTCCTGATGTCCTCGAGTCAAGGAAGGAAGGGAGGAAGAAGGAGGGAGGGAGGGAGGGAGGAAAGGAAAGAAAGAAGGGAAGAAGGAAAGGAAGGAAGGACAGAGGAAAGAAGGAAGGTAGGAGGGAGGAAGAAGGAAGGAAGGGAGGGAGGAAGAAGGAAAGAAAGGAGGGAGGGAGGAAGGAAGGAAGGACGGAGGAAAGAAGGAAGGAAAGAAAGTAGGAGGGAGGGAGGGAGAAAGGAAAAGAGGAAGGGAGGAAGGAAGGAAAGAAGGACAGATAAAAGAAGGAAGGGAGGAAAGAAAGGAAGGAGGGAAGGAAAGGAAGAGAGAAGGAGGGAGGAAGGACAGACAGAAGGAAGGAAGGAAGGAAGGGAGGAAAAAAGGAACAGTCAAAACAGACGGGGTCAATTTGACCCGGGAGGACGACACGAAGGTTACATTAGTTTTCATTTCCTTTGTTGAACTCTCTGATTTTGAAGCAAGCCACAAACTTTTCAACAAGTTCTGTGAGACTAAAAACACAGAAACTTGAAGAAGAAAAAGCACCAAACTGTGTGTTGAAGTCGAGTCCAGCGAGGACGAACCGCAGACCGCAGATGTGACCTTTGCACTGTTGTCTCAGCTGAAACTCAACCTGATGGTTAACTGTCTGTTAAAGGAGAGTAAATGACACAGCGAGCCTCCAAACACACAAAGACACACAGAGACACACAGAGACACACCCTGTAACGATGGACCGTCCGCTGCCAAATCTCATCGTTCTGCATCTATGAGCATATTTATGGAGGCTTGAACGTTGCATCCTGTGTGTGTGTGTCTGTGTGTGTGTGTGTGTGTGTGTGTGTGTGTTATAGTGCCTGTTTTTTTAAAAACAACCTGTAAACTAATAAAAACAATCCAATTAACCCTCCTGTTGTCCTCAAGTCAAGGAAGGGAGGAAGGAAGGAAGGATGGAAAGATGGAAGGGAGGGAGGGAGGAAGGAAGGATGGACGGGAGGAAGGAAGAAGGAAGGAAAGGAGGGAGGGAGGAAGGAGGGAGGAAGAAAGGGAGGAAAGGAAAGGAAGGAAGGACGAGGAAAGAAGGAGGGAGGGAGGAAGGAAGGACAGAGGAAAGAAGGAAGGAAGGAGGGAAGGAAAGAGAGAGAGAAGGAGGGAGGAAGAACATACGGAAGGAAGGGAGGAAAGAGAGAGGAAGGAAAGAAAGGGAAAAGGGAGACGGAGGGAGGGAGGGAGGAAAGAAAGGGAGACGGAGGGAGGCAGGGAGGAAATAAAGGGAGAAGGAGGGAGGGAGGGAGGACAGACAGAAGGAAGGAAGGGAGGAAAGAAGGAACAGTCAAAACAGACGGGGTCAATTTGACCCGGGAGGAAAAGCAGAAACTTCCTGTTATGAAACTTTCAAATTACACTTTTATCACTAAAAGAAACCAAACAAGCTCATTTTAAAATATATTTTATGACGTTTTTCTGCTTTTCTAAACATTTTTTTTGTGAGTGTAAGTGTTTTAAACTTTGTGCCTTAGGTTAGGGCTTTTCTTTTTTATTGCCTCTGAAGTGTTAATAAGCTGTTAATTGTTGCCCTGCAGCAGGTATTTAACTCCCAGCTGCACCAGAGAAGCTGAAGCTCTCATTTGACTGAACTTTGATGCAGAGAAGAATCCAGTTTCTGTTTTTCTGCATCACAGCTGCAAACACGAAGCAGCAAAGTTTAAAGTCTTTCTCAGAGTTTGCATTTTCTCCTCGATGCATCTTTGCAGCTTATAAACTTGTAAAAAGTCGTATTTTTGTGTATTTTATAGGGATGCTCGATATTGACTTTTCTGCCGATATCTGATATTCCGATATTCCCCAACTCTTAATCCCGATACCGATATCACCCGATACCGATATTTGCAGGCTTTTTACACCAAAACTATTAGGTAACAACGTAACATATCTCCTACTGTTGAATTAACACATTATGCCTAATGAAACATGGCTTTCCACATGTAAACACTGTCTGTGCAAAATAAGAGAACAACTTCAGCGTAAGTTATGGAAAAAAGAGCCAATATAGCACTGCCATATTTATTATGCTGCTTTGCAGTCATTTACTATCCGTAGGGAACACTTGGAAATAGTTCCAACCCACAGACATAAGCCCCGTTTCTGGAGGCGGGACCTTTAATAGGAACGTCCTCTCACTCGCTCCTCTCAGCTGTTGTGTCTCCAGCAGAGTAGGACCCAGATAGGACCCAGATAGGACCCACCGGACTCTGACGGTGACGTCACAGAGGCGACTCGCCGAAAACATAACTGTTCTGTTTGTGTGTTGGTGTACATGGCGGTGGACGCTATGAACGTGTTAGCCACGGTTAGCCACGGTTAGCCACGGTTAGCCACGGTTAGCCACGGTTAGAGACCCACGAGTCTAGCGTGTTGTTGTTGTTGTTAAACGTCATCAAGCCCCGGTAAACGTCACATGCTGCGTTCATGCAGGCTCGGAAATGCTGAAGCCTACAGAACAAACATCGGTTATAAAAACCTGATACCGATACTTCCCGATATTACATTTTTAAATGAATATCGGCCGATATTATCGGACATCCCTAGTATTTTGTATTGTACGTGTGAGACTTATCTGACTATCTGGTGAACTCTGCAGCTCTGCTCTGCTGCTGTAGGCGGAGGACGTGTTGAGGTTTTGAGTAATCACAGGGAGGAGCTTGGTGCTGACTGCTGAGTGAGTTTCAGACTGGAGGCTGTTCGCTGTCAACGTTCACAAAACATCGATAAAAGCTCAAATATTTAACCCAAATATTGTTTTAGGGATATTTTTATTTCAGGTATTATAACAAAGAATAATGTTGTGGTTTATTTTCTCCTTAAAAGACCCTAAACTCTCCCAACTGACCAGATTCTGACATAAAGTTTATTGTTTTTTACATTTTTCCAACAATAATACATTTCTTTTATTTTTATGCCCCCTGTTCTGTCTCATGCAGAAACACACACACTGGTTAGAGGGGGGAACAAAGGTTCCTCTTTCAACAATAACAACTCATAAAATCCTTTTGATAATAGAAAGTGAAAAGAAAAGTCAGGCTGTCTCAGTGTTTGAGCTGCTCAGGTTATTTTTAAAATCTGATATTCATTAAAACGTTTTAGCCCGTCACTTTCCTGTCCAGTTAATAAAAATAAGGAGGCCTCTGGTCACTTGAACACATGCTATGAATTTACTTATTAAAATGTAATATCGAAGTTCATTCATGAAGCTTATTCTGAGATTTCAACCAAACCTCACAGTCTTCATCAGTTAATGAAACTGGCTCCAGAGTTATCATGTGATATTAAATGGACCTTTGAGTTTGGTATTATTTCTTCACACATAAGTGATAAATAAGGGTTGGAAAGATGATCAATTCAGTTCAAAAACTACATTTAAAAAGCAGCATCAGGTTTGTTAAAATGTACATTTAGTATTTTTGTTGGTTTTATATCATTTGAAATGACATTTGCACCATTTTTTACCAAAAGTAAGACTGAATGCTCCTGAAAATGTCAAATGGTGTAACCACAAAAGAATGATACATATCACATATTTTATCACCTACAGTGTATTTAAGTGGACTTATACTAATAATGACTTCATTTAAAACATGTAAATGTTTCCTGATCTCCATGGTTACCAGAGTAAATGTAATATTTAGAACAATTGTATTCCATTACCTTTATTTTAATATAAAAGTTATAATGTAAGATCATGCCAAACTAGTTGATATGGTGTTTTTATTGACTATTTACTGTTTTTAAGCAAGTTGAATTATTTGGTACAAAGTTTTTATGGTTACACCACTTAGACATTTTTGCCATAATCCTCTAATATATTCTCTCTAAATGGATTAAAAGCAGAAATTTGATGCTGGGTCCACAAAAAAAGAATGTGTGCAAGTTATTCATACGTTTATTTTCACATTTTAACCCCTTTAAATTTAAACTAAACCACATGGACAGGTCTGAGTTTTTCTGATCTACTGTGACTGACTTTGAGGGGCAATAATTACTAATATATATATTTTCACTGGTAAAACTGAGACAGGAGAAACGTGTAACTTGATCACTTTTAGTCCTTAACCGCTCTTTCTCTCTACGATGGAGCAAACTTTTTACAGCCTAATTTCAAAGCTCGTAAATGTTGTGTGTGTGTTTGATCCCCTAACGTTAGGTTTTGGGTGGAGGATCATTTGAACACTGAGTCAGATTCCTGCCCAGCTGCCACAGTACGCGCTCTGCTTTACAATGAACTCCGACATGCACCCACACACATTTCGCGGACCCTCGTAAAACATTGTAACATGGCAGCCCCCCCCCCTCTACCCCTCTACCCCACCCATAAGGAGAAAGGATCACTTCACCGTGTGTGTGAGGAAGAAGAGGAGCTATAAATTGCGAGCTGGCACTTTCAGGCGAGGCAGGAAGCTTTCTCATCAGATTAAGGATTTAATGGGTAATCAGATCCAGGCAGTGGGCGAATGAAACGGGAGCTGGTGGAGAAGAAGAAGAGGAGGAGGAAGAGAGGAGGGAAGAGGAGGGAGAAACCTGCTCTAACACAAGGCATCTGCTCATTAATGCTCATGAATGCCACTTTGCATTTTCACTGATGCGTCGAGCCACCTGATTTTAATAGAAACCCCCCCCCCCATGTCCCCCCAAACTGTTGAGCTGAGCAAGAACCGCCAACGAAGAAACTCCTGGAAACTTTCCAAACCTTCATCAGGAACACTAAATGCCACCACCCACCATAGCAGCAGCTTTTCTTCTGGATAATAAAGCAATAAACTTCTAATTTGCTTTCTTATTTTTATTGTTTTAATGCTTCATGTTTTGGTCCGAGGCTGGTTTTTATACGGGCTTAGTTGGTTCCAAAGAAGAGAAATCTTAATACAGCAGCAGACAATAATATTTTAGACATTAGTGTTTTTCTAACTTTGTAGCAACAGTTGGTGTTTGCCTCTTTCCTGCTTCAACATAACTACACCTCCATGCAACGAGCCAGCGACCAGAGTTGGGCACGTATTTTGAAAAAGTAATTAATTATAGTTACTCATTACTTCTATTACGTTACTTTTTTTTTAAAAAATTGTTCAAATAGGTCAAATTACTTGGCTGCCCCAGTCAACAACAACCGGCCCAAAAACACGTTCAAAATAAAATGATGCTTAAGAAATGTACTAAAAGAAGTAAATAATATAATTGTACATGTAGCAGATGTGCAGCAATTAAATGTATTCCTCAAAAAGCAAGGGAGACAGAGAGAGAGAGAAGCGCCTGTTCGGGTGAAAACCGCTTCAGTGAGGTCTGAAGAAGTAACGCCGCATTTTTTGGCAGTAACGGTAACGGCGTTGTAACGGGGGGAACAGTAATTAAGTTGATTACTCGTTACTGAAAAAAGTAACGCCGTTTTATTTATATTGCCGTTATTCCCATCACTGCCAGCGACATAAAAAAACATTTTCTACAGTTTGGCGTCAAAGAACTTCTTCCTGAACCCCATCGAACAACTTTTATGATGGAGTTGAACCAGATCTTATCACCCAGCATCGGTGTTAAATCTCACTGGTCTGCTGGAAAACCTGAAACCAGAAGATTGGAGGCTGTTAAAAAGCAGCAGATTAATCCAACATGGTGTCAGAATCACATGTTCAACAAGTACCAACAAGCATACAGTATGTGTGTGTCAGGTGTCGGCAGGCTTTAGTCATGTAGTGCACTATATGTCCATAACATCATTTGTTAAAAAACACATTTTAGATCACGCTTACCAGCTATCTAAGCCCCTCTGATTGCCCAAAATCGTCTTCTAGCTGAGATGGTAAATCAAGTTTTTCAGTGCATTTTTAAACCTGCATTAGTTGAGTTTTTTGGCCACACATTATCATTCATTAGTTCATCGTGTTTCTGTCCATCTGCTGAATGTAAAGTCTAATATTCTCTCTGTTACCTCTGTTTTTACTCTCTACCAACTCCTGAGGGAAATATCTAAATGCTCCACTATGTTCACCAGCTAGTCTGCAGATAACTGTGTTTGCTGTTTGGTGCTGAGCAGGTAGAGTACAGTGGCTTATTGGGGCATATTACAGTAAAGTTGCAGCCAGAAAGCTAAACAATGAGCTGAAACTCAACTATAAAGCTCAGTAAAACCAAGGGGAGCTGCAGAGTCACTGATAATTCTCACATTAAACATTGACAGATCAGACTTTATTACAAGAAATATAGATAACAGCCACTTATGTCCAAGATTTGGAAGAAAAAAACTTTCAAGACTGTATCCCAATTGTCCCAAATGGGTTAAAAATGTACAGACTGCGAAAAATATATGCTTCTAATTTAGTCTGTTAATGTAGTTTTTTTAGTCTGGAAGCAACAGTTCCAGCTCCACAAGAACTTTGCAGCTATAAAATTATAAAAATGTCGATGAAACAAAAAGCCCTAAGTTCCCAAAAAGTCATATCACATTATCTTTCACAGCAGAGGAAGTTTGTCAAGGAATTAAAGATGTTCAAATTTCTATTTTTCTAAACACGTTAAGGACTCTGCGTCCACGTTGGCTTAAAAATCAGAGTCTCAAAGTTCATTCTTGACTAAATAATCTCACCTGGAGGTCCATTTATTAGCTTTTCAGGAGCTTTCTGGTCCTGTTGCTGCTCATCTCAAATCTCTGACAGACCACATATTGAACAGTAAGATTTCAGGGCTGATACTGTTTAGACTGGCTGCTTTTGTGTCTAAAACATCCCCAGATTTGATTAAATTACAAAGCTCTCAGGGTGTTATCCTGCACAAGCCCACCTCCCCCTCCCCAGACCCAGCAGTTCGTCCCTGGCCTTCTTGACCCTAGAGGCGAATGTGAGGTCAAACTCAAGACTCTTCGGCCATGTTAATTACTCAGGCATCCGGGGGTCAAACAAAGCCCTGCAGCAGAGCCCTGCAAATACATACCTGAGAGGTTTTGGCTGGGTTTATCTTTGTCAGATTAATAATTTGACGGAGCTGTGACCAAAGGAATGAATGGATCACAGCAAAGGAAGAGAGCATGATGGGAGTGTTGGTTTTAGGGAGTAACATGAGACGAACAGGCTGAACTTCTATTGGACTCTGACCAACATTTGTTTGTGTGTTTTAATCAGGCTGGGAGCTCCGGTCCTCTGAAATGAGGCCAATGCGGAAGTAATTTAAAACTGCATTCTATCAAAAGGCCACCAGGGGGCGACCGTCTCCATACAAGTCAATGGAGAATTCACCAACTTCTCACTTGATTTCTAACCTCAGTAAACGTTTTTTTCAAAATGTGTTTATGGTCTCAATCACTAGTTTAAAGCCTTCTTCAATGCAGTATGATGTTCATTTGGGACATTTTGGCCTCCCTGATTTTATATGTGAGGATAAAGCAGGGTATGCATTAGGGCGTGGCTACGTCGTGATTGACAGGTTGATTGGTTTACAGGTTCAGGAGGGCGCCTCATGCTCCTCCTGATGCCCATATAAGTAGAATCCCTGTTTTTATTATCCCAGCATGCACCTGAAATTTTCAAGATGGCGCTGCCCAGATCCGATTCTATTGGCCTCCGAGCAGCAGTCCACAAACCAATGGGTGACGTCACGGATGTTACGTCCATTTCTTATATACAGTCTATGGTTTTTAGTAGCTTGCATAAATCTGTTCTGCATTAAATTTATTCATAAGTCTCATTGCCTAAAAGCAAAATAGTTTCCTTCTTCATAAATTCAACTTCAAACATAAAACAAAGTTCACATTAAATCTTTGTGGTTTGTTGGACATATTCAAGTAATCACTGATGTTTCAGAGCATTTTTATGACAAAAAGGAGCAGAAAACTGTTTGACTGATTGGGATTGAGAGATACTTTCCAGAAACACAATGCAACATACAACATTAAAGACCTTTCATGTTATAAAGAGAAGTGTAAATGAGGAAAAAGACGACTGCAGTTCACTTAACTGCCACCGGAGTCACTAATGAGAAGAAATGTCTGATCCCTACATAGAGTACCTTTTAAATTGTGTGTTTTAGTCCATTTTAACAAGTAATTTAATCTTAATCTTCTCTAAACTTTTGTATTTCTTGACTTAAGCAGGAAGTCTGGTGAGATAACTTGAGAGGTTTTTCTCTTGGGGATTTTTGGCGGTGTTTATCTTTGTCAGATTAATAATTTGCGGGAGCTGTGACCAAAGGAATGAATGGATCACAGCAAAAGAAGAGAGCATTATGGGAGTGTTGGAGGCTGAATTTTTATTTGACTCTGACTAACATTTGTTTGTGTGTTTTTATTAGCTTGCATAAATCTGTTCTGCATTAAATTCATTCATAAGTCTCATTGCCTAAAAGCTAAATAGTTCCCTTCTTCATAAATTCAAAGTTCACATTAAATCGTTGTGGTTTGTTGGACATATTCAAGTAATCACTGTTGTTTCAGAGCTTTTTTTTGGGAGGGTGAAGGTCAAGATCTAACATACAGGCATCTCGTGGTCCTGGTGGCCTGCAGCCACACTAGCATCTCTGTGAGGATACATTGCTCTCAACAAAACCAGAAAACAACATTTTTTGGGCTGGACTGAAAAAAAGAAAAGAAAACAGAGCTAAAGATGACTTCGCTATTCTTAGACGTGCACCACTGAGGGACAAAAGATGACAGGTTTGTCTTAGTGGAGACGGAGGAATCATGTTATTTAATGAGTTTTTTTGGACATATCAGCTGTGCTCTGTCCTGCTTGGCTTAACTTAGATCATTCGAAGGCATTCATTGTGGATTGAGACCTGAAAAACATCCTGGCGCCACTTACCACTGCTCCGAAACTCTAAAGACCGACTCACTGACACAATGGGGACAACTTAAGAAACTTAAAGTCCTCTCATTGACTGGAGAGAAAACCAATCACATTGTTTGGATTTCCTTGGAGAAATGGGAGCAGTTTGTTTTTTACTCTACTGGGTTACTTTAGTTATTAAAAGATCATCATTTACTACCTTCCAATTCTTGATTATATAACTTTAACTTTTAGGAAATTGACTAGTTTGTTGTGTGCTAGTGCTGCTGTGGATGCAGTTTGATGTCTGACTCTAACGGTACTGTCCTTTTGTGTTGTGTTGTTTGTCAATAGCAGCAATTTCCAAAACGTTAATAAGCATCAGTGTTAAATCTCACTCACGCTTTGCAGCCTGGTCCGCCCACAGCAGCAGAGCAGAGCTGCCGAGGTCATCAGATAATCAATGAGTCTCACACGTACAATACAAACGTTTAGGGAGGGAGGAAAGGGAGGAGGGAAGGGAGGAGGGAAGGAAAGAAGGAGGGGAGGAACAAGGAAGAAAGGAAGGATGGTAGGAGGTAGCGAGGAAACAAGGAAGGAGGGAGAAAGGAATAGAGGAAGGAAGGAAAGAAGGACAGAGGAAAGAAGGAAGGGAGGGAGGGAAGGAAGGAAGGAGGGAAGGAAAGAAGGAAGGGAGGAAAGAGAGAGGAAGGAACGAAGTAAGGGAGGAAGGAAAGGAAGGACAGACAGAAGGAAGGAAGGGAGGAAAGAAGGAACAGTCAAAACAGACGGGGTCAATTTGACCTGGGAGGACGACACAAAGGTTAAATTGTGTGTTTTAGTCCATTTCAACAAGTAATTTAATCTTAAGTTAATAAGTAACTTCTCGCTGCTCCCACACTGTTTCTTTTATTTGATATTGACGTTATCTTTGTCTTCAGGCACCTGTGCAACTCGTGCTTGCAGCAGAAAACAGCGTGCAGGATCTTACACTGCTAAAAACAAACAAACCAGAATCTATTTTATGATCTCACAGCACTATGGTTATAGTTCGGCTGCTTGGTTTTTGGTCGGGGAAAGATCTTAGTTTAGCTTTGAATATCGAGGTTAGGGTTAGGGTTATATATTGTGGGTTTGAGTTGAAATTAATTAAGGTTTGGAAGGTTTTTTGTTGCCATGACTACTTAATCTTCTCTAAACTTTGGTATTTTTTGATTTAAGCAGGTAGTCTGGTGAGATAACGTCACTTTTTTCAAGTGTAAAAGTTCAGATTTTGAAGGAGCCTCAGTTTAAATCTTCTCTCTTACAGTGAGTTTCACTCCTTGTCTCACTTTCCTCTCTTTCACTCTTTAACAGAGTTCGCGGCTCCCCTCGTTTAGTACAAAAGGGCTTGGATGAGGTCCAGAGCTGTGGTGGCAGTTTTGTACTGAAGACTCCCTCCTTCCTGCCAGCGGGGGGGCTTTTACCTTGGGTGGCAACAGCATGTGGAGAGCCAGAGATTAGCACAAAGGCACGGTGCTGCTTAGCTGCGTGTGTGTGTCCTAGTTGGGCTAAGTTGGCACGATGCCTGAGGTCTTTTAAATGAGTCACATTTAAACAGGCCCTTTTCAGATTTGGCCGTCACTGCAGGCTGAGCTATTTAAATGAGTTATACACACCGAGCCCTTTAAAAGTAAGACCCGATCCGTTTAAGAAAGTTTGACCCACTGCTGTAGTTGTTTTTTTGAATTTACTGTTTCTGCTCAGCTGTAATTAAGATCCCATAAACAGAAACATAAAACTTGAGTCTACATAAATGCCCTTTCGTACTTACACATGGTTGCTAGTGGAGTTTTCAGCTATGATGAAGGTAAATTGTACTTTCCTGGCTCCCGAAGTACAAAAACAACACCAAAAACAGAAGAATATTAACCCTCCTGTTGTCTTCCCATAGACCGTGCAACTTTTGGTTTGTCTGTTTATAAAGCACAAGGTTTAAATGATCACCCAATTCGTGTTAGACCCTTTTAGACAACTTCATTCTAACTTATCACCAAAGGTTTTAATATATTTTTTGGCAATTATGGTCAGTTGGGCCTCATTATAATGAAATTATACCTAATTCTTAGTCAAAATTGGGTCAAAATTGATGCAGGAGGACAACAGGAGGGTTAAAGCTGCATTGAGCCATTTTGACCACTAGGGGGCCAAAATAGACTAAGACACACTGAGTCCTGAAGTCCAATATTCACCATTATTTATTCACCAGCTAGTCTCTAACTTTGTGCATCTGCTGTTTGGTGCTTAGCAGGTAGTTTACAGTGAGGTTTATGTACTGCTTGATGCTGTAATGTCAAACACATAAAACCATAAAAACACAACACTGTGAGCTAAAAGAGGCTAAAAAGCTCATAAGAGTGACACTTTTACATTGCAATGAGTCCTTTGAATCAATATTTCCATATCTAAGTCTTTTTTTTTTTAGTTAAAGTGAATTAAGTTTATGATATTGTGCTGCCATGCTTTATTTTTGATGGCAAGAATAGCACACATAGCGGTATATTTATAAAAATACATTGAATTAGGGATGAATTACTATCGTGCATGAATCATACCTCAATAATGGCCTAATTTTACACATGATCCATGACGTAAAAGATACAAAAAATGGCATATTGTCAAAGTGTTTTCAGGGCAGGTCATGTCTTATTAAGAGGAGCCGAACTTCCCCTCTGACACCCCTGTAGTTCACTCCCTGCTGATACTGTTGGCTAATTGACCAGATGATTAAAGATGTTTGTTACGTTTGCAGCAAGTCCTCCAAGAATGATCCGAGGCGTCTTATCAGCAGGATAACATCATGTGAGGTTTAACTCTTTAGACCTCATGGCAATAAGTAACTTCTCTCTGCTCCCACACAACCTTTCTTTTATTTGATATTGCCGTTATCTTTGTCTTCAGGCACCTGTGCAACTCGTCCTTGCAACAGCGTGCAGGATCTTACACTGCTAAAAACAAACTAACCAGAGTCTGTTTTATGATCTGACAGCACTATGGTTATAGTTCGGTTGCTCGGTTATGGTCGAGGGAAAGATCATAGTTTGGCTTCGAATATCGAGGTTAGAAAAATATTGTGGTTGAAATTGAGTTGAAATTAATTAAGGTTAGGAAGGATTTTTGTTGCCATGACTACAGTAATAACCAGTAGGGTATTCTCTTTCCTTCTCCTGACAGACAAGAGTCATAATTATTAAAGCCACTGTCAATCAACGTGTCATTTTTGGGCATTTTCTGAGATAATTTTGTTGTTTTTTTCTCTTTTTTTGGAAGGACAGCCTCTGATTTTAAGAGATTATACTGTAAACGCAGTATGAAGCAAGTTTTAACCTTTTCTTTCCATCTTTGGAGGAACATCTGTTGGCAGCAGGAAACAGGCAGGGGTTAGGGTTAGGTAAAACGCAGATTTTTGTGATGGCAGACAGTGAATGATGATGGAAAATCACTTATAGCACATTTATCTTTGTTTAACCCTTCTGTTGTCCTCGAGTCAAGGAAGGAAGGGGAGAAGCAGGGAAAGGAGGGAGGAAGGGAGGAAGGAAGGGAGGAAGAAGGAAGGAAGGAAAGGAGGGAGAAAGGAAGGAAGGGAGGAAGAAGGAAGGAAAGGAGAGTGGAAGGAAGGAAAGGAGGGAGGAAAGAAGGAGGGAGGGAGGGAGGGAGGGAAAAAGGAAAAGAGGAGGGAAGGAAGCAGGAAGGAGGAAGGAGGAAGGTAGGGGGGAAGAAATAAAGAGAGAAGGAGGGAGGGAGGAAGGACAGATGGAAGGAAAGAAGGAGGGAGGGAGGGAGGAAGGACAGAGGGAAGGGAGGAAGGGAGGAAGGAAGGACAGAGGAAAGAAGGAAAGAGAGAGGAAGCACAGAAGGAAGGAAGGAAGGAAGGGAGGAAAGAAAGGAACAGTCAAACAGACGGGGTCCATTTTACCCGGGAGGACGACAGGAAGGTTAATAATTTATCGATGACATGTTAACGCTACAAACAGCTAATGACCCAAACTATAAATATCTGACTTCCTTTTCCCATGAGGAATCTAAACCTCTGCCTGTCCTGTGTCATAACATCTGTCCACATGTGCAGCATGGTCACGTACTCAAACTATAGCCAGACATCCGGAGAGTTTACATTATCCTGCTGTTCTTGAACGTGTCACCGACTCCATACAACCGTTCATGTTACATTCAAGTTCAACTTTATTTATAAAACACGGCAGAAAAAAAGTAGTGTTTCCCACATGCTGTTCCTTCTGTTTTCTGCTTTAACCCTCCTGTTGTCCTCGAGTCAAAGAAGGAAGGGAGGAAGGAGGGAGGGAGAAAGAAGGAAGGAAGGAAGGGAGGAAGAAAGGAAGGAAGGACAGAGGAAAGACGGAAGGGAGGAAAGAAAGAGAGAAGGAGGAAGGGAGGAAGGAAGGAAGGAAGGAGGGAGGGAGGGAGGAAGGAAGGAAGGAAGGAAGGACGGAGGGAGAAAGGAAAAGAGGAAGGAAGGTAGGAAGGAAGGTAGGAAGGGGGGAGGAAAGAAAGAGAGAAGGATGGAAGAAGGACGGACAGACGGAAGGAAGGTAGGAAAGAAGGAACAGTCAAAAGAGACAGGGTCAATTTGACCCGGGAGGACGACATGAATGGGGGGGGGGGCAGAGGGGATGTTTTTCCCCTGTCGTGACTTCATGGTATGTACCTCCGGCTTCTGAACCGCCGTAACGCTGCAGGAGGAGGATGTGTGTTGTAATGTTGTCCGTTCACGTGCTCCCCATCGCCTCACAATGCTGTCAGTGCATGCAGCTGAATCAGTGCTGGGATTGTATGATGGAGCACAGTGATGTTACTGTATTAACCTTTGTGTCGTCTTCCTCCCTCTTTCTTTAATTTTTCCTTCGTTCTTCCCCCCTTCCCTCTTTCTTTGCTCCCTCCTCCTTCCATACTTCCTTCCTTCCTTCCTTCCTTCCTTCCTTCCTTCCTTCCTTCCTTCCTCCTTCCCTCCCTCCCTCCCTCCCTCTCTCCTTACTCCTTTCCTTCCTTCCTTCCTTCCTTCCTTCCTTCCTTCCTTCCTTCCTTTCTTCCTTCCTTCCTTCCTTCCTTCCTTCCTCCCTCCTCCCTTCCCTCCTGAACCTGTGAACCAATCAACCCGTCAATCACCACGTAGCCACGCCCTAATGCATACCCTGCTTTATCGTCACATATAAAATCAGGGAGGCAAAATGTCCCAAATGAACATCATACTGCATTGAAGAAGGCTTTAAAACTAGCGATTGAGACCATAAACACATTTTGAAAACGTTTACTGAGGTTTGAAATCAAGTGAGAGAAGTTGGTGAATTCTCCACCAAAATGGTACGCCCCCTGGTGGCCTTTTGGATAGAATGCAGTTTAATGTTACTGCCGCGTTGGCATCATGTCAGAGGACCGGAGCTCCCCGCCTGGTATTAAAACCTCTAAAAGCAAAAATCTTATTAAATAGGGGTCTGTGGTCTAATTTGTTTCTTGATGTGAAAACAGGTCACAGTGTGTTTCTCCTCTGCTTCTGCTGTGAGGTGTCTTCTTATTTGTGTTGAATAATGTTCTAATCTAACTCGTCTGCAGCTCTCAGTGTCTCAGTGATGAGAAGCCTGGTTGATAATTAACCACACTGAGGCTTTGGGTTGGTGGGTTCATGTTAAATGTCAGTACGAATGTGTGTGAACGCTTCCTCTGCTGAAAAATATGATGTAACAGCAGTTTAGAGGTTTTATTATTCAGTCCAGACTTTCCTTCATTACCTGATTAATCGTTAAGGTTTAATGAGTCTCAGTCGTTAAACCTCACAAACACAAAGCCGCTCCAGAGAAAACGAGAAGAACGTGATGTTTGTGTTTTTTCTTTGTGCGTGACTGATCGACTTACTGGATTAAAGTCATTACACTTAATTTAATTGATTTAAGCAAAAAAATGCCAAATATGCAGCTCAGATGTGATGACTCGCAGCTTTTCTCTGTGTTTTATAATCGCTGTGAATTGAATGTTGTGGAGCTTCGAGCTCTCGGAAAAAGAGACAACTTCTTTAAGACGTTACTTTGGGCACCGTTTTCTGACAGTTTATAGACAAAATGATTAATCTGATTAGTTTAAAAAATAAAACAGCAGTGCTTTTCTCAGTTAGAGCTAGATTTGTTCCTAAAGGAGACATTTGTTATTGGGTCAATGATGTTTTTCTTTGTGTCCATGTGGTTTAGTTCATTCATTCAGCCTGTCAATCATTCAGCGTGTAAAAATCATTCAGCGTGTAAAAAAGCCTGCAGTGGGACGAGAGCGACGCCAAACACCAGTGATTAGGAATCAGGCTGACGGAGCTTGTGGAGTGGTTTGACGTGCAGGATCACAGTCATCACCGCAGAGTTTATAATCCATACACAGCAGCAGAAAACCCTGATTATAGTTTACTGGGACTGTCAGACCTGCAGGCTGCAGCTAATCATCCTGATGGATTGCACTTATATGACAGTTTTCTAGTCTTTTACACTACGTATCACATTCACCCATTCATACAGCATTAGCACAGCCATCAGGAGCAACTCTGGGGTTCAACGTCTTCATGAACTCATCGATATACAGACTGGAGGAGCAATTAGTGAACAACCTGCTCTACCTACTGAACCACATCCGCCTCAATATCATGTATAAAAATGCTTTAATTAACCTTTGTGTCGTCCTCCAGGGTCAAACTGACCCCGTCTGTTTTCACTGAAAGGAAGGAAGGGAGGAAGGAAGGAAGGAAGGGAGGGAGGAAGGGAGGAAGGGAGGGAGGGAGGAAGGAAAGGAAGAAAGGAAGGACGGAGGAAAGAAGGAAGAAAGGAGGGAGGAAGGAAGGAAAGGAGGGAGGAAGGAAGGAAGGGAGGGAGGGAGGAAGGAAAGGAAGAAAGGAAGGACGGAGGTAAGAAGGAAGAAAGGAGGGAGGGAGAAAGGAAGGGAGGGAGGGAGGGAGGAAGGAAGGAAGGAAAGGAGGGAAGAAGGAAGGAAGGGAGGAAGGGAGGGAGGGAGGAAGGAAAGGAAGAAAGGAAGGACGGAGGAAAGAAGGAAGAAAGGAGGGAGGGAGAAAGGAAAAGAGGAAGGGAGAAAATGGGGAGGGAGGAAGGAAAGAAGGAAGGGAGGAAAGAGAGATGAAGGAAAGAAGGAACAGTGAAAACAGACAGGGTCAATATGACCCAGGAGGACGACAGGAAGGTTAAACTTCACGTGTTCTCTCATGTTTGGATGTAAATGACCGTGATGTTGAGTTTATAAAAACAAAAAAAAAGTCACATTTTGTCCGTCTGACTAAATCTCGTTAACCTTAATCTTGATAGTCTGCTGTTTGTTTGTTTATTGTTCCCACATGAATCACATTCATTCATCCTTCCCTGCTGTCATGTGAGTCTCTCTGCAGCTTATTTCAGTCCTCGCTGCTGGAAATGTAAGATGTAAGATCATTGTTGCATCATATTGAATCCTGGATTTCATGTATAGACCAGGATCAGTAGATGAGTGTGTTAACAGCTGGTTGGCAGTGTGCAGTGCGCCCTCTAGTGGTCGAGTTGTGAAATGCATGTCAGTCATTGACACATAAATCACTTCTTTTAACCCTTACATGCTGTTCACGTCAAATTTGACCTATTTTGAAAGCAATTAAAAACCACATGAATTACTTTTTTTTTCTTACTGCTACTACTAATTTTAAGAAGAAGAAGAAGAAGGAAAATGAAAAGCAGATTAAGAAGAAGAATAACATGGAGATGAAGAAGATGAAAAACATGGATTTGAAACAGAAGAAGAACATGGAATATGAAGAAGAAGAACATGGAGATGAAGAAGAAGAAGAACATGGAGATGAAGAAGAAGAACATGGAGATGAAGAAGAACATGGAGATGAAGAAGAAGAAGAACATGGAGATGAAGAAGAAGAACATGGAGATGAAGAAGAAGAAGAACATGGAGATGAAGAAGAAGAACATGGAGATGAAGAAGAAGAACATGGAGATGAAGAAGAAGAACATGGAGATGAAGAAAATGGAGATGGAGGAGGAGAAGAAGATGAAGAGATGATGATGATGATGATGAAGAAGAAGAACATGGAATATGAAGAAGAAGAACATGGAGAGGAAGAAGAAGAACATGGAGATGAAGAAGAAGAACATGGAGATGAAGAACATGGAGATGAAGTAGAAGAACATGGAGAAGAAGAAGAAGAAGAAGAAGAAGAAGAAGAAGAAGAAGAAGAAGAAGAAGAAGAAGAAGAAGAAGAAGAAGAAGAAGAAGAAGAAGAAGAAGAAAACATGGAGATTCAGAAGAAGAAGAACATGGAGTTGGAAATAATAAATAATAACCTGAAACCAGAATAAATACTGTAATACTTTTTTCGGGTAATAATTTCTCTCTTGCCGCCTCTTTACAGGCAGGTCAGAGGTCAAAGGTCAACTATATGACAGCAGCTCTTGACCTCACTTCTTCATGGTCTCTTCAGTCAGCTGTTTTTTGTTGTTGTGAGTTTTAACCTTTTTTTCTCTTTTCTCTTTATTCTTCCTCTCAGTGGTGAAAGTGGAGCTGGGAAAACAGAAAGCACCAAACTGATCCTGAAGTTCCTGTCGGCCATGAGCCAGCATTCCCTGGAGGTCTCGTCCCGGGACAGAACGTCACATGTGGAGGAGGCGCTGCTGGAGAGCAGGTGAGTCTTCTTCTTACTTTACTGGATCAGAGGTGTCCAAACTGTCCTAGAGAGGGTCCCATCATGCTTCACTCTTTTCTCTTACAGTCCCATCATGGAAGCCTTCGGGAACGCTAAGACCGTCTACAACAACAACTCCAGCCGCTTCGGGAAGTTCGTCCAGCTTCATTTCAGCCAGAAAGGAAACATCCAGGGAGGCCGAATCGTTGACTGTATCCTTTAAAATAAAAACAACCACTCAGCTGATAAGTGGCTGCAGCTTCCTTCCTTAGAGTTAGAGCAGGAAGGAAGCATCGTCAAGTGGAATCTATTTTATTAGATTAGCTCGATATCACTAATCACACATTATCCTGGAGGGAGGTTAGAGTCTTTCCGGTGCATGCTGGGAAAAATAAAAACAGGGATTCTACTTATATGGGCATCAGGAGGAGCATGAGGCGCCCTCCTGAACCTGTGAACCAATCAACCTGTCAATCACCACGTAGCCACGCCCTAATGCATACCCTGCTTTATCGTCACATATAAAATCAGGGAGGCCAAAATGTCCCAAATGAACATCATACTGCATTGAAGAAGGCTTTAAACTAGCGATTGAGACCATAAACACATTTTGAAAACGTTTACTGAGGTTAGAAATCAAGTGAGAAGTTGGTGAATTCTCCATTGACTTGTATAGAGACGGAAGTCCTTTTGACACCAAAACGGTCGCCCCCTGGTGGCCTTTTGATAGAATGCAGTTTTAAGTTACTTCCGCGTTGGCCTCATTTCAGAGGACCGGAACTCCCCGCCTGATAGAAGCAGAAAGCAAAATGTACAGAAATGCAGCAGTCCCACAGGATGGGACAGTTATATACTGTCAAAACCAATTCATTTAGGGCAGTGGTCTCCAACCCTGCTCCTGTAGAGCTACTGCCCTGCATGTTTTAGGTTTCTCTCCCTACTCTAACACATTTGATTCTAATTATTAACTTGTTATCAAACCCATTGACAAGCTTCAGCTGCTTGATAACGAGATAATAATTAGAATCAGGTGTTTTACAGTAAGGAGAGATGCCTAAAACATGCAGGGCAGCAGCTCTACAGGAGCAGGGTTGGAGACCACTGATGTAGATCGATTTGTTTGGGAGCTGCAAAGATTAGTCGATGTTTTAACTATTAAATTATAGTTACCAACTATTTTCATGATTGATTAACCTTTCATTATGTCGTTTGTTTATCTGGTGGTAAATATGGTTGGTTTGAACATGAACAGTCAGCTGTAGGTTAACTAGCGGCTACATAATCTTTGCTTTGAGTTGTTCTGTTGTTGTTCTCCTTGACTGAAGCTCTTCTCACCACAGACCTCTTAGAAAAGGTGAGTGTTATTCCTTCTATTAACCTTCTATATGCATTACAGTAGACTTTCTGTTTTGGTCTGTAGATTACAATACAAGCCTATAACAAGCAGAGGCAGTATCATCTCTTCTGCCTTTTTCTACATTTCCAAGATTTATGGATTTTTTACAATTTGAGTGTGCATGTACATATAAGAGCAATGGACATGGAGAGAGAAAGAAATCATTTCCATCTATATCTAAGCAACCAGTGTTTCATGGGCTGATAAAAGAAATTAATGATTTACCCTTAATAAAGGAGACTGGATTCTAAATATCAAAGTTTAAGTTGAATTTATTTAGCTTGTACAAGCAGAGCGTTTATTAATGCAACAGACAGAGTTACAATAGAAAAGGCTCCCCGTCGAGTGATGTCAGAGAGGTTTCATGCTGTTCTTCTACCTGGGCTGCCTCTATTTCCATAGACAGCATCACAACGGTCTCTCAACAGTTGGCAACATATTCCCTTAATCAGAAGACAAACAGAAGTTCAAAAAGTGACTCTTCCATCTCACATAGAGCTGAACTCTCTTTCTGCCAGTCTCAGCAAACCGTTGAGACATGAAGTATTAAAACAGTTATGTAAAACATGAACACACACACACACACACACACACACACACACACACACACACACACACACACACACACACACACACATTGTATGAATTAAAACATCTGAAGTACAGTATAATCCTAATTTTTACAACAGGGCAACTTTTTCTACAAGAAGATATCAAGATATCAAACATTCATCAGGACACTTTAGCCTGAAAATCAACATGTGTTAATAATAAAGTGGGAAACTGAAAAAGGCAGATGTGTCATTAGAGTGTTTTTATAAAGTGAAACCACTCAAATCAATCATTAGACCTTAACGGTGGCTGTTAAAAGTTTCATCTTTCACTAGAAAAAATCATATCTGTCACAACACTGATTATAGATGAGAGAAAACAATCAGAGAAACTCCTCAAACCACCGACCCTGCAGAATAATCCACGTCTCATCTGCACGCTCCAAACCTCTAAAATATGGCTTCTCAAGTTTTCTAGGGAAAGTTTGAACACAGGGGAAAAGAGAGAGAGAGAGACGTGGAGAGTAATGTGAGAACTTCTCTGAAGGGATTTTCCTCTGAAATCTGACAGGAAGTTAAAACTGATTCCAGCGAAAACCAACAAAAACATTTTTACTGGCTTATTTCAGACTGAGGAAGGAAGGGAGGGAGGAAGGAAGGAAGGGAGGGAGGAAGGAAGGAAGGGAGGAAGGAAGGAAGGAAGGGAGGGAGGGAGGAAGGAAGGAAGGAAGGGAGGAAGGAAGGAAGGAAGGGAGGGAGGAAGGAAGGAAGGATGGAAGAAAGGAAGAAGGAAGGAAAAGAGGGAGGAAGGAAGGGAGGAAGAAGGAAGGAAAAGAGGAAGGGAGGAAGGAAGGAAGCTGGGGGGAGGAAAGAAGGAAGAGAGGAAGGAAAGGAAGGATGGAAGAAAGGAAGAAGGAAGGAAAAGAGGGAGGAAGGAAGGAAGGAAGGAAGAAAGGAGGGAGGAAAGAAAGAGAGAAGGAGGGAGGGAAGGAGGGAGTAAGGAAAAGAGGAAGGGAGAAGGAAGGGAAGGAGAGAGGAAGGAAGGGAGGAAGGAAGGAAGGGAGGGAGGAAGGAAGGAAGGATGGAAGAAAGGAAGAAGGAAGGAAAAGAGGGAGGAAGGAAGGAAGGAAGGAAGAAAGGAGGGAGGAAAGAAAGAGAGAAGGAGGGAGGGAAGGAGGGAGTAAGGAAAAGAGGAAGGGAGAAGGAAGGGAAGGAGAGAGGAAGGAAGGAAAGGAGGGAGGAGGAAGTAAGGAAAGGAGGAAGGAAGAAGGAAGGGAAGGACAGTGGAAGGAAGGAAGGAAAGAAGGAAGCTAGGGGGGAGGAAAAGAAGAGAAGGAGGGAGGGAGGAAAGAAGGAAGAGAGGAAGGAAAGGAAGGAAGGAAAGAAGGAAGGAGGGAGGAAGGAAGGACAGAAAGAAGGGAGGAAAGAGAGAAGAAGAAGAATAAAGTTGTATTTTTGTTGTTTCCCTGCAGAACCGAGTAGTGAGGCAAAACCCGGGAGAGAGAAACTATCACATCTTCTACGCTCTGTTAGCGGGAACCGACAGCCAGCAGATGGGTGAGTCTCAATACACAAAGCAGACGTGTGATATGAACAGGCTCACTGTCTCTACTGATTTCATATTTTATTTCTCTAGTCTGCTTATTTTATGATGTTTGATGTTTGTTTTTTATGTGGCGCCTGTGAATAAAATGCATTATTTATTATTACATATTAGGACACAATGTTAAATTCAAGTGTGTGTGTGTGTGTGTGTGTGTGTGTGTGTGTGTGTGTGTGTGTGTGTGTGTGTGTGTGTGTGTGTGTGTGTGTGTGTGTGTGTTGCAGAGGCGTTCGGACTGACCAACCCAGACAGTTATCACTACCTGAGAAAGTCCAACTGCGCCACCGACAAGACAATCAATGACAAAGGCACTTTTAACGACGTTCTGGTGAGAAAAACATTTATACTTCGTGTCGTCCTCCCGGGTCAAACTGACCCAGTCTGTTTTGACTGTTCCTTCTTTCCTCCCTTCCTTCCTTCCTTCCTTCCTTCCTTCCTTCCTTCCTTCCTTCCTTCCTTCCTTCCTTCCTTCCTTCCTCCCTCCCTCCTTCTTTAATTTTTCGTTCGTTCTTCCCCTCCTTCCCTCTTTCTTTGCTCCCTCCTCTTTCCATAGTTCTTTCCTGACTTCCTTCCTTCCTTTCCTTCCTCCCTTCCTTCTCTCCTTACTTCCTTCCTCTTTTCCTCCCTCCTCCCCTCCTTACTCCTTTCCTTCCTTCTTTCCTCCCTTCCTTCCTTCCTTCATTCCTCCTTTCCTTCCTTCCTCCCTTCCTTTTTTCCTCACTTCCTCCCTTCCTTCCTTCCTCCCTTCCTTCTCTCCTTACTTCCTTCCTCTTTTCCTCCCTCCCCCTCCTTACTCCTTTCCTTCCTTCCTTCCTTCCTTCCTCCTGTCCCTCCTTCCTCTTTTCCTTCCTCGCTTCCTCATTCCTTCCTTCCTTCTTTCCTTCCTTCCTTCCTTTCTTCCTTCCTTCCTCCTGTCCTTTCTTGACTTGAGGACAACAGGAGGTTAATATGAAATCATAATGTAAGATCATGCCAAACTAGTTGATATGGTGTTTTATTGACAATTTACTGTTTTTAAGCAAGTTGAATTATTTGGTACAAAGTTTTTATGGTTACACCACTTAGACATTTTTGCCATAATCCTCTAATATATTCTCTCTAAATGGATTAAAAGCAGAAATTTGATGCTGGGTCCACAAAAAAAGAATGTGCGCAAGTTATTCATACGTTTATTTTATCATTTTAACCCTTTAAATTTAAACTAAACCACATGGACACAATAAAAACATCCTGTAATTTGTAATTTGGTTAGTTTTTAAATGTTTTACATGCATTTAAATATGGAAACTGTTCATATTTTGCCTTTTCTCACATACATTTACATATATTTCTGTGTGTGAGTCATTTCCTCAAAACCCTAAAACCAGAGTGAAGCAACTTCTCTGAACATTTGATCCTGGTGAGACTGAAAAGTGAAACCGCAGCTGCCAAAAAAAACCCGAAAAAACAAATCAAATCCAAAACCTCCAAAATAAATACAAGAAGACAAATCAGCTGCTGGAGACAGATTCTAACAAACAGCAGCTCTCCGTCCAAAAAAACCCAAAATAATGCAACACAAGCTCATCACCGACCCGCCTGGAGCAGGAACGCCAAGCTCTGATTGGAGGGTTTTCATCAGTCTTTGTCTTTCTCT
The DNA here is from genome assembly GCF_963691925.1 of Scomber scombrus. Lineage (NCBI taxonomy): Eukaryota > Metazoa > Chordata > Actinopteri > Scombriformes > Scombridae > Scomber > Scomber scombrus. Next base: position 29,599,002 of record NC_084980.1, read on the forward strand.
GTGTGTGTGTGTGTGTGTGTGTGTGTGTGTGTGTGTGTGTGTGTTCTCTGCTTGTTTGTGGTTGTCGTCCCAGAATGCAATGCGAACGATGCAGTTCACAGAGGAGAGCATCGGGGAGATCCTGCGGCTGCTGGCTGGCGTTCTCCACACGGGGAACATCGAGTTCATGACGGCCGGAGGAGCTCAGGTCTCCTCCAAAACAGGTGAGAGAGAACTTCCTCTTCTTTCCACTTCCTCTCTCACTTTATTCCCACTTCTTCCTTATTTATGAGTTTAACACAGTAGTTTATTATTGAAATGTCTAAAAATGACCTACTGTATGTTCACATTTACCTGACAGGGACCTCTAGTGGTTATATATTTATATACTTTTTATATATATATATTTTAAACATTGCTTTATTCTCATTGTAGGTTCTTTTAAAGCTACTCTTACCTTTCTTGCATTTCACACAGCACTTTGAAAAAACTTGAACAGCAACAACCCCTCCTCCCTCCTATGTCCCCCCCCCCCCCTCTCCCCCCCTTCCCCCCCTGCGAACGTGCACTATATATAGTTTTCTTTTTCCCCCGTGGGAGCAGCTGGAGGTGGAAGCCGTGGCCCGCTTTTGTCTGTCATTGTCAGTCGCTACTGTCTGTTTACGGCTATCTCCGTGGATCATGGATGTATTATAATTGATAATATATGATTGGTCAGAGTCTTCACAGAATATTATGAGAGTTGGATAATGATTAGTTTCTGTGCCTGGTGGATCTCTCTATCATTTTAGAGCCCATTACCTTATTAATAGCATTTTAACCTAAACAAACAAACAAATGTGTAAAAATGTAACAAAGGTAAGGGTAGCTTTAATGTGAAGCATTTGGTCTTTGTAATTTATTTTGTTGTAAATCACGTCAAGCTTCATGTGTTGCCGTTTAGGACTTGTTTCAGTCTCTCTTCACTTTCTTTTTTTTTTTTACTTTTCTTTTTAATTTTCATATTGAGACAGCAAAACAAATACTCATCAAAAGGGCAACATATGACCACGGCTTTCTGCTGTCACAAAAAGATAACATATAATACAAGACCACACACAAAACATACAAAACGCAGAACAAAACAAGCAATCCAAAAAAAAAAAAAAGATTTCTTCCCTGTCACTTCTTCCTTCCCTCCTCTCCTATGACACCAGTCCAAATCTCAATCTATTCTTTGTTTATTCTATTCCTGTTTATTCTATGTTCTGTAACTTCCACATGTTTTATGTTTGACTAATCATCTAAATAAAACACACTGTGGACATTAAGCATCATTATTATTCTCTCTGGATGTTAGAAGTCTTCTTTCTGTAGCAGAGACAGGTTTGACCGTTTGTCTTAACCGTCTCTTTTGACCCCAGATGGACTTTTATCAGCGTGCTGAACAAATGCAAATGAGTTTAATAATCAAGAGTCAAAGGTCGAGCTGCTGATTTAATGGTGGTGACAGCAGATATTGATCAGTGAACAGGCGATCATGCTGAGCTGAGCGATTGATTACTGGTTAGCTGAGCTGGATGGATGTGAAGTTGCAAGAGTATATTTTTAAGCCATTTCAGCCTCTGATGGATAAAAAACCCTGAATCTATGAACCTGCAGACCTGAAACCTCTGACAGTGATGGTTTGTGTGGTTTTTTTGCGTGTGTGCAGCTCTCAACCGGACGTCCGACCTCCTGGGACTGAACTCGGATCAGCTGGCCGAGGTGTTGACTCACAGGTCCATGATCCTCAGAGGCGAGGAGATCTGCACACCGCTCACTGTGGAACAGGTCGGTAAATTCAATCAACACGCCTGCTTTATAAGGAAAAATGCCCTTTTGATTTATTGTAGTACAGTACAGAGAAAACATGCAAACATTAAAATTCAAAGGCAATAAAACCATAAAAATCAGAAAGGTAGAAGCAAGAAAAACCCGATTAAAACAAAGACAAACATAGAAAGCATACAAACAGAAACTCACAGAGGAGCTCAGCAGTGAAGGTGAGCTGGAGTCACCTTTAACAAACAGCAGCCAGAACAATTCATCTAAATTTAGCACGAAGAACAAAACTAACAAAGCGTGACATTGTTTGGACTTTCCGGTTGTTCTCTCTCATTGTTGTTGTTGCTCTCTGTGTGAACTGTTGTTGTTCCTCTGCAGGCGGTGGACTCCAGAGACTCCATGGCCATGGCACTTTACTCTCAGTGTTTCAACTGGATCATACACAAACTCAACAGCCGCATCAGGGGAAAAGAAGACTTCAAATCCATCAGCATCCTGGACATCTTTGGGTTTGAGAACTTCGAGGTGTGTTTCTTAGCCCAGTTAGACTCTTCATACCTCATTATAAACCAGTTACACTCTCCTTTTACCTCATTATAAACCAGTTAGACTGTTCATACCTCATTATAAACCAGTTACACTCTCCTTTTACCTCATTATAAACCAGTTAGACTCTTCATACCTCATTATAAACCAGTTAGACTCTTCATACCTCATTATAAACCAGTTAGACTCTTCATACTTCGGTATAAACCAGTTAGACTCTTCATACCTCAGTATAAACCAGTTAGACTCTTCATACCTCATTATAAACCAGTTAGACTCTTCATACCTCAGTATAAACCAGTTAGACTCTTCATACCTCAATATAAACCAGTTAGACTCTTCATACCTCATTATAAACCAGTTAGACTCTTCATACTTCGGTATAAACCAGTTAGACTCTTCATACCTCATTATAAACCAGTTAGACTCTTCATACTTCAATATAAACCAGTTAGACTCTTCATACTTTGGTATAAACCAGTTAGACTCTTCATACTTCTGTATAAACCAGTTAGACTCTTCATACCTCATTATAAACCAGTTAGACTCTTCATACCTCAGTATAAACAGTTAGACTCTTCATACCTCAGTATAAACCAGTTAGACCCTTCATACCTCAGTATAAACCAGTTAGACTCTTCATACCTCAGTATAAACCAGTTAGACTCTTCATACTTCGGTATAAACCAGTTAGACTCTTCATACCTCGGTATAACCAGTTAGACTCTTCATACTTCGGTATAACCAGTTAGACTCTTCATACCTCAGTATAAACCAGTTAGACCCTTCATACCTCAGTATAAACCAGTTAGACTCTTCATACTTCGGTATAAACCAGTTAGACTCTTCATACTTCGTATAAACCAGTTAGACTCTTCATACTTCAGTATAAACCAGTTAGACTCTTCATACCTCAGTATAAACCAGTTAGACTCTTCATACCTCCATTATAAACCAGTTAGACTCTATTCATACCTCAGTATAAACCAGTTAGACCCCTCTTCATACCTCATTATAAACCAGTTAGACTCTTCATACTTCGGTATAAACTAGTTAGACTCTTCATACTTCGGTATAAACCAGTTAGACTCTTCATACTTCAGTATAAACCAGTTAGACTCTTCATACCTCAGTATAAACCAGTTAGACTCTTCATACCCCAGTATAAACCAGTTAGACTCTCTAAACCCATAATCTCATATTCATTCAGGTGTTATTTTATCAAATTGAATTAAATCACATTCATTCTCTCTCGCTCTTAATTAAACACACTTATGACCTTATTTTATTTCCTCTCTCATCTCAGAATCAGTAATTTAATCATATTTAAATTGTTAATCAGGAAACCAGCGTACCTGAGGGTTTTATCTCTTTCCCAGTTAATGAACCATCCGTCTGTGTTTCCCCAACAGGTTAACCACTTTGAGCAGTTCAACATCAACTATGCAAATGAGAAGCTTCAGGAATATTTTAACAAGCACATTTTCTCTCTGGAGCAACTTGAATACAACAAGTAGGTGGAGGTTGTTTACGACTGATTCATCATTTTGGAGGTTTTAGGTTGGTTTTAAACATAATTTATTTCGTGTTTCTCTGCATTTACAATCACAATTCATTATGCAAGACAAAATGTAGTTTTATAACATGCCTTTAATGTCTATCTTGCAGTACTTATTCTATTAGATCTTACTTACGTTTGCCTATAAATGCAGAAAACGTCAAACAGATGGAGTTATAATTCATTTATTTTACACCTTTTTTAGGCGAATGATATGTTAAATGATGGTATTGTCCTAAATAAATGCAGATACTCCACATTTAGACAATCTTCAGGAGACTATTGTGACTTTATTTTCATAAGAAATCAGAGTTAGAGGGATTAAGCTACTCTGCTGTCATTAATGTCCATCATCTACCTGTAAATAATACATTTAATATGTAATTTAAAATCCACTAAAGTGAGAGGGGAAGCTGTTCTATGAAGCTTGACTAGTTAACATTTAATTATAAATATTCCTTCTTTGCTGGCTGAAGTCTACAACAAGAGTTAAGCAGTTCAGGCATTTTTAAATAGGGTTGTTCTCTCCATTCGTCTGTTTTTAAGTGCCTCTAAGTCACCTAACCCTAACCCTTTTTTTGGCTGCTTCCTGCAGGGAAGGCCTTGTTTGGGTCGACATTAACTGGATGGACAACGGAGAATGTCTGGATCTGATTGAGAAGGTACGTGGTGGATGGAAAACTTTTGCTTAACTTGAGAACTTGGCAGGTAAAATTAATCATAACTTAAGTTGTTAAATTGTTCGTTCTGTTCTTTATGCAATATTCATTTAAAACACAAAATGATTAAATTATGTATAAGGAGAAAGATTTTAAAAATGGTCATTATGTGATTAAAAAACAATAAAACAGATGTTAAGAAGACAATGAGGATAATGACAGTTAAGATGTTGATGGGATCAGTAATAGTGATGATGATGATGATGATGATGATGATGATGATGATGATGATGATGATGATGATGATGATGATGATGATGATGGTGGTGGTGATGATCTCTCTCTGTTTCCATAGAAACTGGGTCTCCTGGCCCTGATGAACGAGGAGAGTCACTTCCCCAAAGCCACAGACGACACCTTACTGGAGAAACTGCACAGCCAGCACTCGGTACGTCTCCTTTCACCCCTTCATATTTAAATCTGTTTGTTCTGTTTTTAATTTAGTTTTAATAGCGGCGGCACTCAGGTGCACTCAGGAGAACAAGCCTGGAGGAGAGGTCACTGCTACACATTACAAGTTACAAATAATCTAAACTGTGGTCTCACATCCACTGCGTCTCTGTTTGGTTTCAGATGATCTAACATGTAGTTTATATTACACTTAGCATGCTTCCTGCAGCTATAATAAATATATAATGTTATAATGTTAGCATCTGGTGCTAACAGGATCCTGATATCCTGATGCCTGATGTTAAACAGCTTGACTCAATTTAAAAACTGATGTCAGAAAGTCAATCTAAAAAAGTTTGATGTGAATAAATATGAGCGCTTGTAAATATCTTAATAAATATTTTTTTGGCGATGCGTTCAATGAAAGTTTAAACCCTCGTAAAAGAAGATTATGATCCAATAAATTAGTATTTGACATCAAACAGGAGAAGTAAAGAAGTTTAACCTTCCTGTCGTCCTCCCAGGTCAAATTGACCCCGTCTGTTTTGACTGTTCCTCCCTTCCTTCCTTCCTTCCTTCCGTCTGTCCTTCCTCCCTCCTTCTTTCCTCCCTTCCTTCTTTCCTTCTGTCCTTCCTCCCTGCCTCCTTCTCTTTCTTTCTTTCCTTCCTCTCTTTCCTCCCTTCCTTTCTTTCCTTCCTCTATCCCCCTTTCTTCCTTACTTCTATCCTTCCTTCCTCTCTCCCTCCTTCTTTCCTTCCCTCCTTCCTTCCTTTCCTTTCTCCCTCCTCTCTTTCTTTCCTCCCCCTACCTTCCTCCCTCCCTCCTACCTTCCTTCCTTCTTTCCTTCCTTCCTTCCTTCCTTCCTTCCTTCCTTCCTCCCCCCCTTCCTTCCTCCCTCCTTTCCTTCCTTCTTCCTCCCTTCCTTCCATCCTTCCTCCCTCCTTTCCTTCCTTCTTCCTCCCTTCCTTCCTTGACTTGAGGACAAAAGGAGGGTTAAAAGAGGGTTGAAATGATCCAAAGAATAAAATATTTCTCCCAAAGTAATGTTAATGTTGACTGAGTCTAATTTTCCTTTTTTTACAACAATGTCAGAAACAAATAATTCTCTCAGTTTGTTCCAAGTGTAATTTCAGTAAACAGATTATCATCTCTGCCTTCAAACGCTGATCTGTAATCATCTGCATAAATATGTTGTGGTTGAATAATGGACATGAACTACGAGACAGTTTCATGTGAAAGAAAATATAATAATAGTGAGATGCTTGTTTTTCTCTTGCTGCAGAAAAACTCTTTCTATGTGAAACCTCGTGTTGCTGTTCACTTCTTTGGAGTCAAGCACTACGCAGGAGAGGTAAGAATATTATATAAGATTAAAGGACATTAGAAGATCCCTTCATCATGTTTACTGTAATGATTCCTCCTGTTCATACTGACCATTAGAAGATCCCTTCATTGTGCTCTAACAATGGAAGTGATGGAGGACTAAACCCACAGTCCTCCTTCTGTGGAAACATGGATTTAAAAAGTTAATATGAAGCTTCAGCCGTCCAAATGAAAGAAAGAAAGAAATGAACAAAAAGTTGGAGGAGAGAAAGAAAGAAAGAAAGAAAGAAAGAAAGAAAGAAAGAAAGAAAGAAAAGAACAAGAAGTTGGAGGAAATAAAGAAAGATAGAAAGAAAGGAAAGTAAGGAAGAAGTAGTGAAAGAAAGACAGATAGAAAGAAAGATAGAAAGAAAGAAAAC